>NC_091494.1:8202076-8358049 GCF_947461875.1 Haliaeetus albicilla | reverse complement strand
TGGAGGCATGAAGAAGTGATTGCAAAGAGGTTGAGAAGACAAATGGCTCTTAATTTTAGTGGTGTTTTCAGAAAAAAAAAGTGAGTGAAATTCTTATGCCTAGGGAATTGTGTTTTAATTTATTTATTCAATGGGAAAACCGCATATTTTTAAACTTTATCAATGCAATTTCTGTAAAATTCAGAAACACTTGCAATACAGCTCTTTTTCCCCCCTTAAGCAGCAAAAAAAAAAAACCCTCTAAGTGTTGGTATATGTCACTTCCATAGTAATGAAGATTATCTTTTGGCATTACCTGTGATGTAAAAGAGATCAACCAGAGGTTGTTTTGGGGTTTTTTTCCCCCTGATACTTACTCACTTCAGAATATTCTTTTCAAATTGAATTCACTGTTTATAGCTATAAGAGGAGTTTTTCTTCCACATGTTGGCTGTTCCCTTATGTTTCCATAGAAAAACAGTAAGACTGCATAACATACAGTCAAATAAAAAAAATGGGAGGAAAGAGACACAGAAGGGGAACAACATCACTTTAACAGTTAAATAGTCAAAGGTCATAATTATGTCTTTAAGAAGTTCTCATATAAACATACTTATCAGTGACTGGAATGCTTTTAGAAGTGTGTTTTGTATTTTAAATTATAAACCTCTGTGAACTAAAGCAGCTAATTACTATAAATGTACTGTGCAGAGTTTTTTTTAATAAAATATGTTTTATTTTTATAGGATGAGAAGAATCAATTGATGACAACAAATGTCTGGTTGAAACAGGTATGTGTAAAATATTGATGAAAAATTCTGAAGCTTCATAGCTGCAAGTCAAATATTGGAAGAAACTTCTAATTAATTGTATGTTCAAAAAAACTTAGTTGTTGCATGAATTTTTATTTTACGTGGTATCTTTAAAAAAATGTCCCTGGAAATGCTTTAAAGGATTAATTGTTATAAAACTCTTAAAAACCAAAAACAAACAAAAAGGTAAATTTATAAAATTTACCTAATTAAAAGAAAACTGATATGGCATTGCATGGCCATTTAATATACCAAGGTGCTTGTATCCAACCATAAAAGTTACTGCTTCAGTACATAAGTTTTCTTTCAAAAACTATATTAAGAAAAGTACGGGTTTGTGTAGTCTTTTGTATAATAGTTTTAAGATCTTTCTCTTGTGGGATATTTGAGATTATCAGATAAACATCACTGAAGAATTTCAGTTTCAAAGTTGTATATGCTTGCTATAAAGAGCTACTTTTTCCTCTTACGAGTATTTGTTTAGGGGCAGGAAAAAGCCTCAAGCTTTATAATAATCAGAGTCCAGTGCTAAACCTAATGGCCACTATTAACTTGGGAAATGCTGCTCACAAATCATTCTTGATTTAACTTAGAAGAATGTTTGCAGACCCTGATTATACTTACTAGCTTGCTAAATTTTTTTGGGGGGGGGCCTACTTCCTTCGTTGCTTCCCATTGCCTTCTTTTCAAGTAACTGTAATTTCAGGCAAAGCTTTTCCTTTCAGGAAAACTTTGAGACTACTCAGCAAGTATGAGATGGCAATTTGTCAATGATAACACTTTGTGCCCTCTTAATAGTTTCTGCAGAACTTTTTGCAGTTGAACAAGTTCAAATAAAATAAGAACTGATCTGAATATCCATTTAAAATTCTGTGTGATGGTGGATTCTTAGAAACTTGGATTTTTCCTCTTGAGCTTTTAGTTCACATATAAAATTACCAAAGTACTACTATGCTTTTAATGGTGCTATTTTTAGTGTTGCTGGTAGAAATACGAACAACTATCTTGTGAGAGTTGCAGCATGGCTTGTTCTTTGTGATGAAAATGTTTAAATTGCTTCTGATCACCTTCCAAAGTAATTGATATTCATTCAGAACAAGCTTTTTTCAAATTTAATTGTCTACACGTTATAATAGCTCTTACTTATGTATGCATGCTCTGAAAAAGGATTTTAATATCTTAAGTTCTGTACAGAAATACTGTCAAGTGGGTCTTAGAAAACCAATACTGGATGAAATAAATAGATGTCTGTTCAGCAAATTCACTGTTGTATGCAAATTTTAGAAGCAAGTTTGAATTTTTTTTTAATTGCCTTTTTATCTGTTTTCATCCAGTCTTGCCCTGCTTAAATCAACTTCACAATAATAATGATTTTTACATCTCACATATCCACAGGAATGGATAGATGTAAAATTAAGGTGGAATCCTGAAGACTATGCTGGAATAACATCTATTCGTGTCCCTTCAGATTCTATTTGGATTCCAGACATCGTGTTGTATGACAAGTAAGATTTTAATCTTTTCATGTAAAATAAATTTACTTTTTAACTTTACCATCCAAGTTGCTTCTAGATGGCTCATTGGATAGATATGCGTGTACATTTAGTGGAGCTAAGAATGTGTGGAATAATTTGCCTCTGAATGCAAATGGATTTTGTTGCCATGTTAAATGCTTAAATGTTTTGCTTTGCTTCTGTATGGAATTTCTAGTCTCTTTGAAAAGTTTATTTCCACTTCTTTGTGTAAACTCTTTTAAATTAGAAAACAATATCTTGCGCAGTGCTGGGTACAAACTAATAGTGTAAAGTGATGAGAGGGAAGCAAATAATTCATACGGTTGTAAGTCATATTCAGCATGGATTTAAAATGACATACGCTCAACTGTAAGGGGTTTTTTTGTTGTTTTTTTGGGGGTTGTTTTTTTGAGAAGTAACAGATCTCAGAAGCAATAACTTTTGAAGTAACCTTTCTGCTCAACTCAGGTGCATATACAAGGCTTTTACATTTCCTGACTTGTTGAGTTAGGAAAAAAGGTTGTTGCAGTGATTGTAAATTCAAGTTTGCAGGTGGCACACAAGTGTTGTTTTACCTGCTTTGTGACTTTTTTCTTCAATAATTATGATTTGGCCAAATTGAAAAGTATTTATGCTGTATTACCAATAGAAAACCCAGAGTTTGGTCATGCAGTTAAAAGTCAGGATTTTTACAATCCTTTCATAAGTCATTGGGACCACAGAAAGTTGCACAGATCTTTTCATGACTTGAAAATATTTTTCACTCTTCCAAAGCTGTGTATCTGTAGCAGGTTCAGATTTAAAAAAAAAAAAAAAAAAGTTGACTATGAACATAATATAAAATTTTGGCTATGAAGGGGGAGAAGGGATAAACAGCTGAAATGACAATAACAAAACGTATTTTCTTATTTAAAAACACACACCCACACCCCACACACACCCATTGTAATTGCATGGATATATCTCTCTTTCTTTCAGTGCAGATGGACGTTTTGAGGGAACATCTACAAAAACTGTAGTTAAATATGATGGCACCATTGCTTGGACTCCACCAGCAAACTACAAAAGTTCTTGTACTATTGATGTAACCTTCTTCCCCTTTGACCTCCAAAATTGCTCTATGAAATTTGGTTCCTGGACTTACGATGGCTCACAGGTTGATATAATTCTTGAAGATTATGATGTTGACAAAAGAGACTTTTTTGATAATGGAGAATGGGAAATAGTGGCTGCAACAGGGAGCAAAGGAAATAGGACTGATGGATGCTGCTGGTATCCTTTTGTTACATATTCATTTATAATTAGACGTTTGCCACTTTTTTACACATTGTTTCTCATTATTCCTTGTATTGGGCTTTCGTTTCTAACTGTCCTTGTCTTCTATCTTCCTTCAAATGAAGGTGAAAAAATTTCACTTTGCACTTCAGTACTGGTATCTTTGACTGTTTTTCTTCTTGTTATTGAAGAGATTATTCCATCATCTTCTAAAGTTATCCCACTTATAGGAGAGTACTTGGTGTTTACTATGATATTTGTGACATTGTCCATTGTGATAACTGTCTTTGCTATCAATATTCATCATCGCTCTTCGTCTACACACAATGCTATGGCACCTTGGGTTCGCAAGATATTTCTTCACAAACTTCCCAAGCTACTTTGCATGAGAAGTCATGTAGATAGATACTTTGCTCAGAAGGAGGAAACAGGAAATATGAATGGATCTGAATCATCCAGGAATACCTTGGAAGCAGCTCTAGATTCTATCCGATATATTACAAGACATGTTATGAAGGAGAATGAAGTTCGTGAGGTGGGTGTATTAGCCATATTACACTGATTTTTGTAAAACTGGAAATTAGAAAACCATGTAATGGTTTACTGTGCAGTTTCATATTAAGTATGTGCTATGGGATTTCCAGTTTTTGTGCTTCATTGGAAGCTGTGTAATTATTTCCACTGGAAAAAAGTACAAGTATGGTACAATACTGAGAACTCCTATAGGTATTGGGCTGATATAATACAGTCCTTGGGTTCTTTAAAGTCTTTTGTTTTCTTCTAGAAGTAAGTTCATCTTGTTAATTACACATTTTCAGAGATACTTGTCTGTTACAAGAGCATGTTCCATAACTGTTCCCTACAGTGCTGCTG
This sequence comes from Haliaeetus albicilla, assembly GCF_947461875.1. Classification (NCBI taxonomy): domain Eukaryota; kingdom Metazoa; phylum Chordata; class Aves; order Accipitriformes; family Accipitridae; genus Haliaeetus; species Haliaeetus albicilla. Next base: position 8,353,596 of record NC_091494.1, on the reverse strand, counting down.
GATGTTATTTTTATGATGAGAGAAGCAGGTATTTTTCATTTTAATGTTGTACCTGAAGGCTATCTGAAAAATGTGTTTGCCTTACATTCTCAGAATAAATACTGTTAAGCCTTATTTTGCAGCTTTCAATTCCAAATAAAAACAATTTTTAATGCCCTAACTTACATTTGTTTAAATACAAGCTATAGCCATATGTTGGTCATTTTGTGCTGAGATCAAACATGGGGTAGATGACTTCTTGAGTGTTCTCTTCTAGCCTTATTATTTTTTTGTCTCTAAGTTATATCAAAAGATGTGAAAGGCTTTTTTTCAATCTGTACATTTGCACTTGGAACTATCCTTAGTGGATGTTTACACCATTTGGGTAAGAGCATTATGAATCTGTTCTCTTTCCTTGCTTTTTAAAGTAGCTCAGTTGGTACATCAGAGACTTAAATGATATTTTCAGGCTTGTGTAGAAATGTAGAAGTTTGTTGTGTGGTCTCACAATACTACTATCTGTTTCTGATGGCTGAGATACTTCCAATTTATACAGAAATGACTGTCTTCAAAAGTTGCTGTTTGCTGAGAGCGTGTTCTCACATGCTAGCCTAGGAGTAAGCCAACTCCTCTAATGTACCTTCTCAGGACTCAGTTCTGACATGATCAAAAGGGATCCAGCCTAGATTTTGAGTAAACATATCCACTGTACTGTTAAAACAGTATCTAATACCTCTGCATGTATAAACAACACAAAAAGAATAGTTTGCTATTAAATACATAATTTCCTGTAAATTAAGGATTGGTTTTCTTTCTCTACTGAACTTACTGTATTTGACTGTGAGTGACAAGAGAGGTGATAAGTATTTTGTTTTTCAGGTGTAATGTTGTTGTGACTCTCAATCTCAGAAATTAATATACAGCTAACTGGGGATTCACTTGTATTTTATTACTTAGGCTCCAGAGAATGGAAGCTTTAATTGAAGAAGTTGTTAAAAAAAATTACACAGCTAGTGCTGTTGTAGCCTTACCTCTTAGGAAGCCGTAGGCTTGGAAAATGTGGATAGCTCTAGTTCAAATCAAAGACAATTATTTGGCAGGGCTTTAATTTGCTTGTGCAATTATATCTGCTATACTTGCAAAACTGTGTATAGATATGAATAATCCTATCAAAAAGCAAAATAGTCTTGAAAGTACTGTGAGTATTCTCCCTAGTATATAATTCTGTGCAGCAGTAAGTTCACAGCTTTCAGATCTTGTATGTAACACAACAGCTGCTGTCTACTGTTAATTTTTGGTTTTTATTGTGGTTTGGGTGGTTTGGGTTTTGGTGGTTTTTTGTTGGTGGTTTTTTTTGTTTTGTTTTGGGGGTTTTTTTGTTTGTTTGTGGTTTTGGTTTTGTTTTTTGTTTTTTTTTTACAACTTTTGCTTCTAGCTCCTGCCCGGGAATTCCACTTTATGATGACGCTGTGGCATGAAACCTAAATACTACAATACATTAGAAAATTGTATACCAATTCCACCCTCTCTGTAGTTGAGGATGTTCGGTGCTTGTTAGGGTCACTTTCTGCATTAAAATCTAGTATTGGTCTATATAACTTACCAACCCTCATAGATGGAAGTTTGTTCCTGTTCTAGCTCACAGTGTAACTATAAAAAGTTATTAAAGGGGGTTACCAAATGGACCTGATTGGAAAAAAAAAAAGTGTACTGTAAAGTGATTAAGAATTGCAGGGTTTGGTACTGAATTCTTACTTGTTCTTGCATGTACTGACCAACTGTTATACTCTTTGTTTTTTAGGTTGTTGAAGACTGGAAATTTATTGCTCAGGTGCTTGATCGAATGTTCTTATGGACTTTTCTTCTGGTTTCAATAATTGGATCACTTGTGTTATTTATTCCTGTTATTCATAAATGGGCAAGTATAATAGTACCTATGCATATAGGCAGTACAAATGCATAAAGTATTTTTGGATCTGTCTCCTGCTACTATGTCTCTAAAAAGTTTTGCAGTAGCTCTATTTCCATGCATGTTCTTTTTAGGCATGTTTCTGATAGAGTAAAAGAAAAAAAACAAACCCAGAAAATTATGTTTATGTTAAAGCATGGCATCCCTAGGACACATAGAAGTCAATTTGCTTATTGCCAGTCTACTAAGTTACTTCTAAATCGGGTCAGAATTGAAAGGACCTTGTCAAGCACTTGCATATATGATATGTCAAAAAAGCATACACTGACACCTACTGTGAAATAGAAGGATTTAAAATTTTTTAGTGATGATCACTGTATTATTAAATATATTATTAAACTATTAAATTACTATATAAATTGTTATATTGAGTATTAAATATTTGCAGATATTTACACAGTAGAGTTGCTTGTTTTAATTTACTATAGTATGCAAAGGAGGATTTTTATCAGCTCTCTTGAATGTGTTGCAAAAGTATAAAGTTTCTACAGAGTAAATTTAACATAATAATAAAAATACCAGTTAAACTTCCCATATATTCAACATATAAGTAAAAATAGTGATTTGGCTATGTTTTGCCTTTCTAAATTTTCAGTGGAATTTGCTGCTGAATTTAAAACCTCATTAATTCTATCATACTAACATGAACATTTAATACAGTAAGCCTTAAAATGCCTACAGGATACTTCTACATCGGTATCTCTGTATCAGCTATGGAAAGGAAGGCAAAGGCAATTAAATGAGTTCCCAAGTTTCTAATGAACCAGAACATTCAGATTTCTTTATTCTTGATGAAGAATTTGATACAGTATGTTAGTTGCAAACATGTCAATCATTTCCTGCTTTTGTGTGTTTCTCAGTATTAAGTTTTTAAGCACAGGTAGAAGGAGTCTGGGCAGTGCCCTTTGGAAGGAAATGGGTTGAAAATTATTATGCTATACAACCAAACACAGATGATTAAGTTTTCACACATTTGTTAAACCTAACTTATAAATCTACCTTTAATAGGTTCTCTCACTTATAGAACCGTATGTAACTCTAAGCAGCAACCACTTGCAGCTTTCCATATGTTCTTTCTCCTGAGAGTGTTGGAAACTAACTTGCAACTTTTTAATTATTCCATTAAAATATATTTTCTAAATACTGATTTTAAATTCTTTACATTCATTCCATTGCCACCTTTCTTAAAAGCTTTATTTCTGGAAGAGACTCTAAAATAGATGGGGGGTTTCCTACATCAAAGTTTTATCAGTGTACTTCATAATATAGTTGCATCCTGCAGGTCTAATACAGTAATGCTAAGCTAGAGCAAGTCTTGGGAAGTGTTTATTTGCTGAAATTAATACATTAATAATAACATGTTTAGGCGCAAAGTTTAATGTAAATTGTGGTATCTTTGATAATGCAAGCTTTTATGGTGGTTATGAATTTGGAAAATGGATACATATTGCACAACCCAACCCACTCCCCCGTCCCGGGATCTCCTTCAGAATAGCACTGTTTGGCACTGTACTGGTTATAATACTGATTGCTTATGTCATAACTTATATATAATTGAATATTTATTTCAAACTGTTTTCACCTGTAGGACATTTTTGGTTTTGTGTAGCTTTTTAAGGTTCATAGGCAGGGAAATGATGCCAGGCAACACTTTTTTTTTTTTTTTTAATACCAATTTATAAATAATTCTGATTGTAAAGGGAGTCATTCTTCCTCTTCAGTTATACAATTACATCTGGCATTGGATATCCATATTTCCTCTATTCCCGTCATAATTAATTTTAATGGTGAATTTGCAAAGATTATCTGATTTAATTCATTAATATAATAATTTTAACTTCCTTAGTATTACTAAGATTAAACGATGCATCAGTTACTTTGTGTGGAAGTTGCAGAAATACTTTAGATACCTTATTTTCTCTTCAAATGCAAAATTTCTTTCTGTAGTCCTCCTTGGGTTTGAATTACTGAAGTTTATTCTTACCTGAACAGAAAAGCAAAGTAAAACTATAGATTAGCCACATATATTATTTTTTTAACTCCCCACCTTGTCTCTTTCCCCTTGTTAAATGATGTCTGTAGACTGCCCAATTATATCATAAGGTGATTGGCAGCATATTGGTCAACAGAGTCCCAGTCTTTATACTAGTAACTCACAATTTTTGCAAAGGCATGAATTTCTTTTAGTCACTTCTACAATCTGATTATGATAAATACAGATAAGATAGCTGACAGTAGAATCCTTGGGGTCTTCAGCTTACAGGTGTGTCTGAAACAAAATAATTTTAATAGACTCAGAAGCATGGACCTTTACTTATGTAACTTGTTTTTGAATGTGTTGAACTCTAGCTAATGCTACCTTATATAGGTTTTTGTGACTCGGTCAAAATAAATGAGGAAAAAAAAAAAAGCACAATTTTCAACAGCTTGATTCTCTTTATTTTCATAAATGTTACATTACTTGATACACTGTATTTCCAAAAAGTTTCCAGTTTGGTACAGAGAGAACAGTTCATATTTTTACAAAATATTTTCTCATTACAGTATTTTGTTGCATTCTTCATTCACGCTCTTAAATTATCTGCAGTTACTGATTAAAAAAAAAAAAAAAGTATGCCTTAGCATACTTTACAGGACTATTTTGTATCTACCTGCCTTCCCTTGTCATAAAACACTTTGCTATAGCAGGATGCTTCTGTATCCAAACTATCCTATCAAAATATTTTGATCCTTTGCATAACCTGCAGCCTGCGTCTTCGTGTGCATTTTACTTGTACACAGTCTTAAACATTATTAGGTTTGAATAGCTTGTTTTTTCTGACAGTCTTCTCATACATTGAAATACAGGGATGCACAGACTTTACATTATGGCTGCTTTATTACCATCATCTATTATTTACCTATTTGTTTTCCTTTTGTAATAAACCTGCCCGTGGTCCTTTCCTCCCACTGTTTGAGTCAGTTTATACACCAGGTGGCAATGTCTGCATTGTAGCAATTTGGTATGTATGCTTCTTAAACCATTTCATCCTCATGAGGGCATTCGTTGAACTCAGTATGAACTTATTCCCAGAAGATCCTGTCATGGTCTGAAGAGACTTGAGACTTGGCGCTAGACTGGTGGAGACAAATCTAGTAGCCCAAAGTATTCAACCTGTCTTGACTTTCTGAATATTCATGTAATATTCAGTTTTTTTTATCAACCCCTTCTTAAACCATTCCTATAAAGTTTAATGTACTACCTACATCTTTTCTAGTTATTGCAGAAAGTAGCTGTCAGGCATAGCTCATATTACTTTGAGATTAGCTGTCGTAAAGATTAAAAATCTTTTTTTTTTTCCCACATTTTTCACATTTTTAACAAAGACTTCTTGCTCAAGCAAAGTTGAGGCCAAGAGAGATCCTTATTCTACTACACATAGAAGAGACACCAGGTGCTGGGGTGGGGGTGCAGAGTTGGTTAGCAAAAGTTTTATTTGATTTCATAACATACTACTTAATCTTTACATTTCATCTCCAGCCATCAAAGGTTGTAAAAACAATCCTGCTGTTCCTAGAATACATACCAGGATGAAAACCCATAGAAAAATACGATCGATTACCATGGCAACGTATTTCCAGTCATCCTGAATCTGAAAAATAAATTGAATAGCAAGTAGGGATGTTTATTAGATTAATAACTTGCCTTAGCAATTAGTACTATTTTATATAGGAAGCACAGTTTTTTTCCATATGTAGATGTCTTTTTCATGTATGCACAACTTACATATCTCTGTTTTAATTGACAAATAAATTCATCTTGAAGAAGCTTTATTTGAATATGCTGTTTGTGGCAAAGCCAAAAGCTGCTACTTCAAACACAAAAAGTTTTTCACCAAGCCATTGGACTTCATGAGATACAGATTCTCTTCTGTATGTCAAAAATGAAAGTGAAAAGCTTTACATTCTTAGGTGATCAGCTTTGTCCAGAAAACTTTACTGAAACAGACTGCTCCTACTGGTCTTTAGGCAGTATGTAAAAAGGCAAAGGTTAACTGGTGTATAATTATTTGATATGTTTCTTATCTAGTACTGAAATTTGACTGTTCTCATGCATGATGTAAAATACATCTCCTTACCTTCCATGTAGAGAGGGAACCAACTTTCCAAAAACCAGATTTTTCTAACTTTTATTTTTTTTTACAGCGGGCATTATAACAAGAGTGACACTGAAGTATTATCTATGTTATATATTAATAGTAACTACATTAGGGATCATTTTAGTTACTCTTGAGATTATGATTTAAATTTTTACTTCATTTTTCTTCAGGAAAGCTAATAAATGAATAATGTATTTGTTGTTGTTGAAATTTTGCACTTTTTAGCTTAGAACTTGTTTGTTAAGGCAGACTTTAAAAAAGCAGAACAACCCCATATTTTCTGTACCAACTAATTCTAAATGAAGTTCTGATTTCAGCATTAAAAAAATAACTTAATTCTAACTTTAACTGCCATACTGCAGAGGATTTAAATTCAGTGACGATTGTGGTGGTGTGGCTACTGCTCTTAGTATGTTTGAGGAACATGATAAAAAGAAAACCTTAATTTTTTTTTTTTTTATTGCATCAGGATGCAGTTTTATGACAGATGATGGTGCCCATCTTGCAGCAGTTGCCTCATTTAGCTACAGCACTTTACAGCAGCAGCAGAATAAGCAACATCATCACTGTGAAGGACATTCATTCTTATGTTCTTTGTTATTGACAGTAAGCTGCGGGAGGGAGAATGTAACTTCCTAAAGGCCATAGAGTCAGCAAATTCCACTATTCAGATTATAACGTGGAAAATCCTCACTCCTAATCTTGTAGGACGGATACTTGAATATGTTTCCCTAGCAGTGGTTACCTTAACATGCTTCACTCAGTATATATGTTTTCAATAAAGAGAATGTTGTGCAACAGAGCTGCTCCCCAAAATTATCTACATTCAAAATTGCACATACTTGTAATACGGCTTGGGTAATTTACTTGTATAAAATAATGGTCTGTGTTGTCCTTTTTTTCTTTTTCTTTCTTTTTTTTGTTTTTTTTTTTGAGATATCTTTTTCTCACAAAACACACTAATGGCAAATGGTATCTGCAGTTTGAGTAATAGTAAAATATGTTCTTACCTCTTTTGCTTCATTCTGCATTTTCATATTTTCTGCAATGTATTTAACACTTTCAATAGCATCTCTCATTTCTGGTGACAGAACTGAAAGTGAAAACAGAGGATCTACAGACTCAGAGCTTGAACTTCTTGTGAGATTGCCGCTGAAATCCGAGAACTTCATTCGTTGATACTGACAACAGCTGCATGCCATATCTTGACATACAAAGCCATCTTTGCAGCATTTGGTTTCAGAACTGTTGAAGCAATTTAAGTTTGAAAACTCAGAAGTGAAAAATGGTTTTGGCTTCTGATTATTCTCTTCATCACTGGCAGGCCTTGTCATAAACATGATCCTGGGAAGTAAGTTCAAGAAAATAGTTCTCACCCACACAGGCATTGTGTGTGTCTTGGGTGTTCTGTAGTGCACATTAAGTACAAATACTGTAATGACGATAGATAGAGTTACAAATATCATGGTGAAAAGGAGGTATTCCCCAATAAGTGGAATTACCAGGGAAGTAGAAGGTATGGTTTCTGTGATAACAAGAAGGAACACTGTTAAAGATAGAAGGACCGATATGCAGAGTGTCACCTTCTCACCACAGTCTGAAGGCAAATAGAAAACTAATACAGTCAGAAAAGAAATCAGCAGACATGGAATAATCATATTGATAGTGTAAAATAAAGGTAAACGCCTAATGTAAAGAGAATATGTGATGTCTGGATATATCTCTTCACAGCAGTTGTATTTGATGTCATGTTTATACCCAGGAGCTTTAATAATAGCCCATTCTCCGCTCTCCCAGTAATCTTTCAGGTTCATTGTAGAGCCAATTAAAACTAAGTCAATTTTGGCTTTATCGTAAGACCAGGAACCAAACTTCATGGTGCAGTTCTGATAGTCAAATGGGAAGTAGGTTACATCTATTTTACATGAGCTTTTAAATATAGCCGGAGGTATCCAGGTCACCTCACCCGTGTATTTTAATAGGGCCTTTGTCTTGTCATCAACCTGGAAGTCCCCAACTGCACTGTAAAGCAAATAAAAATAACAAAAATTAGAAGGCAACTACTCCAGGTAGTTTCATACATTCAGATCATATACATTAACACTTTAATCTGTTTGGGAAAGTCAGCAATTACATGTTGATGTGGAGCTGAATTGCATGTGCAGGACTGAGTCAGCGGCTGTCATAAATTTGCATAGTTAAATTGAAATAAACAGCCATATAAATTTACCATGGAGGATTTGAAAGGAAATATTCTCCCTTATAATAACATTGCTCAGTGCCATCAATATTCAAAACAGCAAATAGGAGATTGCAAATGGCAGTCAGACTAGATGATTGTTGCAGGTCTTTTCCAACTGAACTATTTTGTTCTATTCCTTTCTAGATCAAGCACATCAGAACCCACAGGCTGATAAGAGGATACGTGCAGTCTTAGTATTTCCACCTCTTCTGTGGACAGTGCAGGTATTAACTATGAAAGAGGGATTAGGGTTGAGGTGCATCTTTGCATAAGGAGTGTAATTGGTGAGGGATTTTTTTAAGTCCCATGTTACTATCCTGATCACACAGATCTTACATGATCCGTGTGACAATTTCAGTTGTTTATATGAAAAAGTAAAACTAAAAGGTAATTTAAAGTTTTAAGGCCACAGTTAGAAAAGAAGTGTCATCGCTGTTGTTCCATAGACCTAAGTTTTGCATCTCAGTGAAGTCCCTTTCACTGAGAACTGCTTCCCTACATAGCAGAGGGATCCATTTAATTATGGTTTGGCTCCTCACAGTCTCAGAAACTGACATACAAAGTAAACTTCACCTGTGGCTTTCATATGCCAACACTATTATTATAAAGGTGTCAAATTGTGAGTTAAACCGCTAAAAAGCTAGAATTTCTGGTTTTTTACAGTTAAAGGTCTGACTGACAGACAGGAACTCTCCAGTCTAAGGGAACTTCTTGCCACCTCCCTTGTAGACAGTGAAAAAAGAATAGTAAAAGTGGGGGCTTGTGAAGGGGAAAAGCAAAGTTCATGTTGGCCTGCCCACTTGCAGCTCCTGGTTAGGAGCTGGCTCCTGCCCAGTGATGGTGATGTAGATGGCACGAAGGTGAGTACAGCAATAGGGAGATGTGGGACATGGGTGTGTTGAAAAGCAGGGTTTTTCAGTTAATTCAGTGAACATGCTGCTGATTTTTTTTAAACTAGTAACATCACCCCCCTTCTTCACGAATTAAGAAGATAAATATGTAAGAGTCTTACTTGTTATATAAAACAATATCTGGCTTCCAGATCTGGCCAGATGGTACTCTGATGAATTCAGCACCTCCATAGTCCGCTGGATTCCACCGAAGCTTGTAATCATTCCAGATCTAATTATAGAAGAAATGAGTCTGTTAGATTTGTGAAGAAATTGAAATTCAATGGACTAGACTCAAACGAAGCACTGTCATACCACTTCTAGGGTTGTTTTATTTTGGATGCTACAATGATTAGATGTTTCTTTAACAAGCATGCACGTCTGGTGTTTATTCACATGGAGATAGTTGGCAGGCCTATTGGTCTAGTAGATGTGTGTGGCTCCATGTCCTAGGAAGGTCTACTCAGTAGCTGAAACAAGGTGAAAGAAGGAATAAGGCACTCTCTTGCCAGAGAGTGTAGGACTTTAATAATAACTTAGATCTCAAAAAGCCAGGCGTCTGTGAGATGGTGAAAACAAATTCATAGGCAGCTCTGGTGCTAGGTGTGAGCATTGAGTAAAGGACCCTGGGTAGGTGGGTTAGAAAGGGCTGCAGGGTGTCACTGCTCAGTTAAGTAACAGCCTTGTTCATTAGGGCTCATTAAACCCCAGTTTAACAAAGTTGAATGTTAAGCTGAAGCTGGTAATTAAGCTGGTAATTAAGCTGACTGCAACAGCGAGTAATTGCATTTTTAACCCATAATGACTTTTTAAAGTGAAGTCAACGTTTTTGGTTTGTTTTCGCTTCCGGGGAGCTAAACGGCACCAAGCGATGCTGTGCGGGACCTCCTTGCTGAGCTGCTTCCTCTGCGTCGGCGTCTGCCAAGACAGCGTGTTTAGGAGTCTTCATAGCAAAAATACAGTATTCAGCAACTTACCAAGTGTAGGAGGGTTAGGGCTGCAGCTGACGACTCCCAACCTGAGTTTTAACAGCAGCGCCCCGAGCCAGGCCCGTATTTAAATGCTGCAGCACCCAGAGTCGGTGAGGCAGAAAGGTGGAGGGCGTCGGTGGCGACGACGGTGTTTGTGGCCGGTCCCTTAACGAGGTGGGAGGTGCCGCTTCTCAGGCGGACGGCTGGGGCCGGGCCCTAGCCCTGCCCGGGCTAGGTGGCGCGGAGGGCCGGGCAGCCCTCCTCCCGTCCCGGCCCGTCCTCTCCGGCCGGGGGCTGCCCGAGCGGGGCGGCGGGAGGCGTCCCTCAGCGCTCTGCCGCCGCGGGCCGCTGGGGGGCAGGAGCGCGGCGGCGTTGCCGCCGGAGAGCGGCGCCCGGGCGATCGCTGAGAGGGGCGGTCGTTGCTGGCGCCCCGGGCGCCGCCGGGGGCCTCGCCCGTGCCCATGATGCTTTCCCAGGCTGCGGCTTTGCCCCGAGGGAGGGGGGGCCTGGCCCTGGCTTGGCGAGCGTGGTGCTCCCGGGAGCCCGCAGGCGCCTCGCTGAGGGGACGGCTGTTCCCGCCCCCGGCGCGGCCCGTGAGGACCGGGGTCTTCCCCGCCCGCACTGGGAAGAACCTCCCGCGCTTGGGAGGAGGCGAGTTGGTGCCGTCTGGGCTGTCAGGGAGATCTACTTACGTGCTTCAGCCACAAGTTGGTTTCCATTATCTGGTTGACTTCATCCTGGAAAACAGAGGTGTGTCGGGCGAAGGGCCGGCCCCCCCGTCGCCCGTGGGCGGCCCGGCGGGGCGGGTACTCACCACCTTCACCAGCTGGGACATAGACACCTCGAACTGGATGATGACGGGGTCCGAGACGTTCTTGACGGGACGGACGAACTGGTTGTAGCTCTCGAAGAGGGCCGCGTAGAGCCGGTGCTCAGCCTCGGAGGCGCCACCGCCTGCGGAGGGCGCGGCGGGGTGAGCGGCCGCGGGGGCAGGCGCAGCCTCCGAGGCAGCAGCCCCCCGTGTGTGGAGGCTCGATGCCGCTTTTGGTACCTGTCTTCATGGGCATTAACTGCTTAGCATCCCTGTGATGTGTGGGGAAAGGCCAAGCCTTGCCTAAGCGGGTAGTAGTGTGTCACGACTGGCCTTCGCTTAGGCTGGCAGAAGAAAAGCAATGAAAGGCAATGCTATGACAGAGTTTTTCTCACATACATCTCTGCAAATGGGTTCAAAAAATAGTTTTGGGGAGTTACTGAAGGACTGGAGGTACAAAAGCACTTTCCCCTCACAGGCCTAGTCCCCTAGACCTGCCAAAGCTGCGGGGGTGTGGAGCAGAAGGAGGGAAAAGTGTAACCCGACAGACCAGGCCCCTTGTAAGCTGTCAGAGCGTTCTGCGGTAGGAGGATTCCCAGGAAATGAGAACTCTGCTTTCTAGCCTGAGTCATGATTGCGTGATTATAGTGATGATAACAGCCTGCTTGTTAAAATACGGAAAAAAGAATTAAAAATTGATTACCACTATATTCAAAGACTTTTCAGCACATTCAAAGAAATGTACTAATTACTCGTTTATTATTCTAAGTAATTTTTATTTAGTATATATTCCAGCTGTCCGTTTTGCCACTGATAACTGCTGTTCATGGTGCCCTGTGGCCAACAGAAAAGCTGCAAACTGAAATACTTAAACAACGAGGTCTTTCAGCTGTTTTGGGATGAAGTGTGAGAGCCTGTATTTCACATTACCTTTTTACTTTCAGAGCTAGCTAGGCAATAACCATCCTGACAGCTGCACACTACTTAAAGGCCAACGACATTTTATTTTTAGGGGACTTTCTCTTAAACTCTCTTCTGGACGACACATCCTCAAGCACTCTAACTGAAAAACAAAAGAAAGCCTGTTTTGTCATTTATGGATGACAATATGTGACTTTGGCAAAGCCACAGAACTGAAGTGTGTTGAACATACTCTACAGTTCCTTTGAAACACAAATATGAATCTACAGATATTTGCAAGGACATGTTTGTTTTTTGCCAGACAGTTGTTTTTCAGTAGAGAAAGAGATGGGAGGCAGAAGTATCTGCAGGTGACTGATCTGTAGTGTTTCACAAAGAATGTGTTACTTTCTGATCTTTGTAAGAGCTCCCCTCTCCTTAAGACAAGAGGGTCCCCCTTATGTGAAACTGTATTCAGCTAAAAGCTTTTTTGTCCCCCCCCCCCCGCCTTGTTCACTTGGAGAGCAATTTTATTTTCAGATTAGTAAAATCATTCAAGCCAGCTTGCTAACTAAAAAATTAGTTTTAAACATTAAACATTTCTTTCACACTTTTTTAACTGCTAGCCTTGCCCTTATTATTTATTGATATCTCGTATTGCTCAGATCAAGACTTCCTGGAATAAATACTCCCAAATCTTTTAGGTAAATAGTTTTAAAGCTAGATTTTAATGACTCTCTATTATAGTCAATCCTAAATTGCCAGCCTTTTTACATGTCACCAGCACTCTAATTAAATCTAGCATCCACCATATCTAGAGAAGTGCATAATTTATTTTTTTTTTATTGAAATGTTTTGGTGCTTTCCATATCTGCAGAGAGAAGGTGCACTGTTTGCAGCACATATTTAAAGCTGTTTAATATTATCACTTTCTTGTGGTCTTCTCTACAATATGTAAAACCACACCTTTAGATGTAAGGTGCTTTTTCTTCTTAATGTTAAAATGGCTTTGTGTGTCCTGTTTGGCATCTTGAATCAGGACTACTTAACTACTTTACAAGGAGAAATTTAAAAAAAAAAAACTAACCCAACAACAACCTATGTAACAAAAAGAGCTGTACTAGGATTTTGTACATTTATCCATTAGCCTGGAGTGAGCTTCAGCACTTAGAAATAATTTGCACCAAAGCCATCTCCTGTTCACCTTTTCACCCCCCGCCCCGCTTCATCAACAAAGAATAAACAAATTAAGGATCACTCACCTTGACAGAGAAAGCAAACAGCAGCAGTTAAAAGGAGAGTGTGCATGCTCTCCATGGTGTTATGAATTACTGCCTGTCGACAGAGGCTGTTGATGATGAGCTTAGCTGCCAGGATTGTATGAGCATAGGAAGTACAGAAGGCTCTGCTCCTCTGATGCGTGAAACGCCTGGAAGCAGCAGACGGCAGGACCCTGAACACAGTTCTGCGCAGTGAGCTCCCATGAGGTTTGCTGTGCTGCCCCCTTTCTAGCTACACAGGCTGTCAGAGCATTGGAAACAGCAAATAAATTGCAGGCAAAACAGATGTTATTGTAGGCAAAGAGCAGTCTTCTGGCAAGGATAACGGGCAAGAGTCCTTGAAGTGGTGCACAAAGGAACCTGGTAAACTGACAATGCTAAAGATTTTTCTAGTCAGCTGCTGTACAGGATCCTTCTCTATTGGAAGCTCATGCCAATCTACTAGGAGAAGTTTAATTAATAAAAATCTTATAATTGAATTGTGCTGAAATGGATATTGACATTAGGGATGCCTGATTTAGCAGTGAACTGAGATCATGGGACCTGAATTTCCAATTATGCTGTTAATGTTGAGGTTTTTTTCCTGCCTGTCTCTCATCTTGCAAGTGCATGTGCTAGGTGCTTGACTGTATAAAAGGATGTGCTGTTCCCAGGAGAAATTAAAGGCATGTACAACTGTTGACAGGATCTAAACCCAGAGTGATATACATAGCAGCTGGGATCTGGCAAAAGCCAGGGGTATGAGTTGGAGATCAAACTTGACCAAATGGTCTTTGGACCTTTCCTGCTTCCATGGATTAGAAAGGTGAAATTTGGGAAGGGAAATAAGAGCATAGGATCCCAGCCTGATCCCATGAAACCTTATTGTTCAAGGGGAAGGAGATGTAGGAGAATGGGGAGTTTCGTTTGAAGTTCAATCATAAAATCACGATTTGCAAAGTGGCTCATTCCTTAGGTGCCCATCAGCTTCCTTGTTAACTTATATGTCACTTTTTGTGCCCCCCTTGAACAACCAGGTGATGCAAGGCTCATGCATGCAGTGGTTGTTGCACACATCTGGGCAGTCTGTGTGGAGAGAGGCGGGGGAGAGAGAAAAATGTGGGATTCCACCCTTGTTTTTGGAAATGACAAGAGGGAAGCCCTGTGGGACAGGAGGCTGCACACAGTAGGTGCTTAACTCCCTGCTGCTAGGGAAGGATAAACGATGAGCCCATTTGGCACTGTGTTAAGAGATAGCACTGGGAGAAAGAACACCAGACTGGGTGCAGTTCAGCTGGTCTTGGCACAGAGCTTGTTTATCCTGTTTGCCCTATCTCTCAGAGCATCATTCACTCCATCCCCAGACACATGCTCTTATGATAATTTCTGTAATTCTATTAGCATGGAGGAAGTAGGCTTTACTGTCCATTTGATGTTATTTCTTTTTTTCCAGAGAACTTGGCTGCTTGGTCTTTTAGCTTAACCCTTTGTGGACACATTTTTTTGCCTTTCCAGGGCATTGAGACTAGATGTTTTCCCTTTCTGCCTTCTTAGCTTCCATGTATAAGCAGCATTATAACTGAGATTTTTGTTTGTTTCTTTTTAGTCACAACTAGAAATCAGCTAAAGCTTTGAAGATCAGATCATAACCCATCTTCCCCAAAAGTCAGTGCTTAAACATGAATGATTTGGAAACATCTGATCTGCAGAGGCAGCAAAGAGCCATTGCATCAAGAGATACTGGTATTTTAGCTTAATTTGCCCAGTTACTGAAATTTTCAGTGGTGTTTGTATGCACAGATATTTTGTTTCTGACATCACATGCTGGAGCTCCTGGTGAAATCAGCTTGGGTTTATGGTAGGATTATTTTTATGGCTACGGAGAGTGACGTGATAAGGACACATCATCACGAGTGCATTGCAGAACTACATGGAAGAAGAATTTGTATGGGTAGGGGGAAACTGATCTACCCAAGAAGATCTACAATAACAAACTACATAGCCTTTGTTTTTTAATAAACATGCCACTTTTAAAGGTGTTTTACTTTGTTAAGATTTGTTAAGATCAAATCTTAATCAACTCAGGTGATGAGGAAAAGAATATTTTCCCACCTTTGTCTGGGGTATTGATGCTCCCTCTATAAAAAGCCATCACTGCTGGTCTTTCTAGTTTGCCGTGGCTGCAGGGGTGCAGCAACAGTCCCACATAAACTCACCTGGACACGAATGGTACATGCGTGTTGTGGTGTTGGCATGTCTACGTGTTCTGACAGAAGACAGGATTGGTCAGGGTTAAAGAGTTCTGTAGTAGTAGGGAATGGGGAGGGAGCCAACAGAGGCTTTTCCTTACTAGTAGGGAATCACAGGCTGGTTGCACACTGCCACTGAAAAACAGTTTTAGTGAAAAATACATTTTGAATGACCACTTTTTTCCCTTTTTAAATGAAAAGCATTACTGTAAAAACCCTGAAAAGTGGAAATGTTGAAGTTTGTTTGATGAACTGGGACCTTGCCATATTCATATTAGCCTGCAAGATGACATTTTTAATGTTTCCTTTTCTCCAGAAATTTTTTGGTTTTGAAATTTTGCCTAAAAATCAAAGCGGAAACCCCTACAGTTCTTTGACAGTTTAAACTGGGAACAGTTCTATGTATTACATAGGTGGAGTTGCTGAGAGTTAGGCAAAAATAGCATTTCCCATTTTGAAAGCAGTTTTAGGAGTTCAGATTTTTCAAAATTTGGGGGCTTTGGGTGAAATTTTCCATTCTGAAGTTTGCTATGGATTGAATTATTTCTGGAAACTCTAAAAAAATACAGTGGTGGTTTCCAAGAACATAACTAAGGAAGAGTATATTGCTTCACTCGTGATTAAAAAAGGAATAAGGTGGCCACAGTGTATGGAAAGCACCAGAGCCCACCATTTCCTGGATGAGGAGCTCTAGTTCTGCAGGGATCTCCCTGAGGCCAGTGATGTACCTTCTGAAAGCTTTTTCTGGGTTTGTCAAGTCTGAAGCCTCCATCTGCCTGTGCTCTGTGTTAGCTGCTAGCTGAGCTGCCAAATCCTTTCTAAAACTTTTTTCTATGCTGAGGATAATTCAGCTGAAGGCTGCAGTTACAGAGCCAAGCGTTATCAGTCATTACCGCTCATAAAGATAAGGCCAACTATGAGATGGGAGTACTGGAGGCCTCATTTCAGTTGCTTTCAGGCAGCGAGGGAGAGAATAAGAAGGGACCAGGGGAGAGGAATAATGATTGGTAGGAGGGTGAGAGCGGGACAGAGCCAGAAGTGCTGTTGGTACTGGGTGAAAAGAGCACAGAGAGAGGGGTCTCTGCTCTGCACAGGTCCAGTGTTAGTCAGGTGGACTGCAGGGTCCGCAGCTGACTTGCTGCATGCTTGGTTGCTTGGCTGGGTGAGTCCCACTCCCTTCTGCCCTGCAGGAGTGTGTTGTAGCTCACAAGAGCATTGTGCTGAGGTCAGTGCTGCCTCTTTCAGATTCACTGTTAAAGGTTACTGTGGGATTTAAAGGGGCTTCACTGTTACACTGTGCGGTGCTGGCAGCTGCTCTGGCTTCCCTCTGTCTTCTCTGTAAGCAGCAAAAGCTGCTTAGCAGCTGGGGCAGTGAGTGCACATGTGCTAGTGATGTTCTGTGCCATGTCAGCTCCTGGCATATAACCTAACATAGAGGAGCATCTCCCTGTGTGGGTGAAGGCACCCCTCTGCTCCTGAGGTGCGGCCTGTGCCCCATCTCATCTCATCTCACAGCTGTTGTTTCAGTTGCCTGCAGAGAAATAGCTCTGCTCTCTAGGTTTGAGAAGGAGAAGACATTTGAGGCAGGGAAAGCAGGTTTGACCCATTTAAACTTTACACCACCTACCAGTCACCATGGGAATGTCTAGAACAGTTAATGTTTGGGGACCAGAGCATTGCCACCCTCTGGGAGAGAAGAATGTGGCACACCTGCATTACTAGGGCTGTCCTACTGTCATCCTTCACCTTCTTGCCTTGTCTTCAGTGATGGACATGGTTACAGTGCATAAGGGAAGGGGAATGGAAAGGAGGATGACAGTGTTACAACCATTTCTTCTTCTAGCATAGGACCTAAGGGAGATGCTGCTGCTGCTCACATAGCCTCACCCACATCACTTCTGATACTTTTTCATTGTCTTTCCTAGGCTGTCATGCACTAGGCCATGCTGCAGTGCTCAGGCCCGTGGGAGAGCCCTTCCAGCATGCAGGAGTGGGTGTGTGGGATGGAGGTGTGTGTGGCAGCAGTGCAGGGCAGTTCAGTGCATGGGCAGGAAGGAATTGAACACAGCAATTGGTAAAGGTCTCAAGAGTTGCTCTGAACACTTGGAAAGGTTGGTGTGTCTGTTTTGGCATGTCTAAATCTATGTTGTTATCTTAGCTGCCTGGGAATGGTGATCTAGGTAGAGATGTAGCTCAGTTTTGATAACAGCAGATAGACCTGGAGCTGTCTTCAACTGTGGCTGGTTCAAGAACACAGGTTTAAGTGTCAGCTAATCCTCCACTGGGACAGGTGAGCATCACATCCCCTTCACAAGTAGTAGTGGATTTTGCCACTTTGTTCACCAGTCATTAGTTGTATCTGTCAATGGTGGTGAAATTGTTATGCGTTCTGACCACACCCCAAGGAAAAGCTGAGATTGGTTGAGCTTAAAAAATGTCTTCTCCTTTTGTAGGTTACAAGCTACCTGGAACAAAGTGTGGTGGGATTGTCCTGTGATGGGAGTCTAGGGCCTTGATCTGTCCTTTGCCAAAGACTTTAAGACTGTACGTGCGTTATGTGCTTTCCTAGCTAATTTGTTGAGGATTATACTTAAATCTGCTTAAAATCTCCCCAGCAAAACATGTGTGTCTGTCTGTACTCAGATGTCTTCTCATTCTAGCTGCCTTTCACAATTGTCTGCTCTAGATGCTTTCCTGTGCTCTTAGCCTTGGATTCATGAAAGTGTGTATGGACCCCAATTACATGAGCTGTTAAAGTTGCAGGAACATTTCAGGATTAAATCTATATAAAGGAAAATTTTACATTTTATTTGTATTTCATCATTGAACAGAGTATATACAGGTTTGTTTGTCATATATTAATTTGGCCTCTGTTGATCAATCAGCTATCAGAGATGGCAAGGAGAGAAACCTATTAGTGGTTATACTTAATAACCAGACATACTCAGAAGAATGTCTCTGTTTCTCAGTTCAGGTTTAAATATCATACTCAAACAGCTAAACAGTGATTCCACCTGTAAAGCTCTTCATAAATCAGTCACAAATAGTTTTGATGCATTTGAATGAAATAAATGTCATAGCAATACCTTCTTTGTAATAGGGAAATTGCAGAATTCTAAGGAAAGAAAATGTCCTTCCTGAGGCAATGTATGTAAAATACTTTTTAAATAATAATCCTTGTGAGCCAGGATGGCATACTGTACAGTAAATGCTTTTGTAATGTTCAGACTTCAAATAATTGAAAAAAGGACCAGGATATCACCAGAAATACTGAACTCGTTGGAAAAAATAGTAGTTTTCTGTTTGTTTTGTTTTTTTTCCCCTACCACAATAAGTCAAGTTCTGCTTTACATTTCCCTACTCTAAATCTGATGTAAGAGCACATCAGTTGGCACCTCTGTGGATTTAACAGGGGGGAAACTGAGAGCAGAATGAGACTTAACATCTATGTAACTATTGACAGTTTTAAATGACAACTAAGGGTTCATGGCAGCAGTATGGTTTTGAAAAAGTGGCTGCAGAAATAATCCAACAGTCCCCAGGACACAAACAAGGACGAATATCCAGAGAAACAGCCTGTCCACTACCATGGCAACATACTTCCAATCTTCAATGACCTGGAAGAAAAAGCCAATTAAAGATATTAGCAATTTGTCATATTCTTTTGCTCTTCCTCTTGCTAATGCTGAGTTTTTGTTTATGAAAATAAAAGTAAACAAATCTGAAGGTTCAGGGAATAAACTGACTTTAGGCTTGGGAAGGGATTTTTCTCCTACAACCATTTTAGGCAGTGGTGAAAAATATTGTAAATATTTCTTAGCTGTCTTGGATGCACCAGGTACTGAGCGTGGCTGCTGGGTGGAAGCCAGTCCGGAATAACCTACACTCTAATCCAATTAAGGAATTTTTTTTCCTTTAATTTTGGTTTGCAGATGCTATTAATCTCAGTGGACAAAAATAGATGGTGTTTACTGCTGTTAAACAGGGTTAGCTTCAGAGTTCTTTTCTTGTCAGCAGTCATCCTAATCAAGGGTTTTAATGCATATTAATACTGCTGCTTTTATTAAAATCCCTTTTTGCCTTGCATATATTGTCTGTGAAAGTCATGGCCTTAGATTCTGTTCTCAAACTGAAGTGACTATCAGGCTATTGTTGTAAAGGGGGAATATGTCAATCTTCATTTGCATCTCAGGATTGATTATTTTATCCTCTCTCATTGATTCTAGTTACACATGGGACATCCTCACCTCAATGGCTTTACCTTGCTTGTCAATTATCTCATGTCTTATATTAGAACATTACGTATTTTTCCTTCAGTGCACACTTTTAATTTCCACTGCTGCTAATGGGAATTGTGTGCTTCTGAAATCATACTGTAGTAGATGTACATGAGCAGTTGTTATCAGACCATGATAATGAAGGAAGAAAGCAGAGATTAAAATTATGAACATAGAAAAGTGATATGTAATATCAGAGGACCCTGTGTGAAAAGCATTCAATTAATTTTAATGTATAAAATACCCTTGAAAATTGTTCTTAATATCACATGGAAGCTTTGTAGATCCTTTAAGTATGCAACACATTCTTGCAAGAATTTTTGAGCTATTAGAAAACTTTTTTTCTGCTCTATGAAGTCTGCTTCTGTTCAGTCAGTTTCAATGTTTACAAGCTCATGTCTAATGTTAATAGCTGATCTTCTTTATTTATATTGACAGTAATTTCAGTTAATAGAAAACATGAACTACTCAGTGGCATGCTCCTCAAGGGACTTCTGCAAGACCGGAAACCCAGCTTTATTAAATCTGCTTGGCTGAGGGAGGGAGAGCAGAACAGAAATAGAGAACCTAGAGTCTGACTGGGATCTGGGTCACAGAGGGGACACTGGTAGGTATGAGGTTGATTTTTTTCCTAATCATGGGTGCTTGTCTAAACAAAACTCTGAACCATCTGAGTTTTTCCAAGCATTATTCACAGTGTATTCATATCAGCTTTAGTGTGCTAGCTAGTAGCACATGAGTAGGACAAGTGAGTAGGGCAGCAGCAGCACTGCTTAAATGCGTCCTGGATAAAGTACATCTTATAGCCAATAACAAGTCTGATTTAACTCAAATGAAAGAAGTGTCAGCTCTGCTGGCATTAGGATTTCGATCCTACCCATTATGTTTGCTATATGCGGACAGATATCTTAGCCCGGAGAGGGTGTTTGCAAAGGCATTTTACCAATTTTACTAAATCCCCTTTCTGTGCCCAATTAGGTAAATAAATGCTTGAACTGCAGGTAGATTGTTTCTGGTTAATGTGGCCTGGCCATGGGTTGAGTCACAGTCTTACTGAATACAATGAATAAAAATATTCTTTTTCTGACCTGGAACTAAATATTATTTCCCCCCCCCTGCCAAACACTACTCGCATGTGACAACATGGTGTTTTCAAGGGTGCTTCATGACTTACTGGGCAATCAACATTCTCTCTTTGTAGAAATAACCATGTTACTTTCCAGGAGAGTATTGGTGTTTACCAAATTGCTATTCATTAAGTTCTTTTAACAGCAAAAATTATTTCCTCTTATAAGCTATAGCTAGAATCTCTCTAAAAACTTCAGAATGACTAGGGAGTTCAAATATGCTTTCTGAAGACAGCGTGTTACAGGGGAGGACAGGAGATGAAGTTTGGAAAGACTGGGATGATTTCTCATTTTTACTTACACTCTGGTCGTTGTCATCACTTTTCATGTGCTCTGCTATAAAACTGACTCCATCAATTGCTTCTTGGACCTCAGGAGAAAATTTTGTGCCTGTTCTTAACCTAAAATCTCGATGGCTGCTGACATTGTCAAGAGTCTCAGTGATTTTCATATCACATTTTTTGGCAGAGGCTGTATTCAAAAAATAGGTAGAGTTCTTGTAGAAGTCAGCTGGCTCCATACAAGGATTCTCAGCTTTTGTCTTTTTGCAGTTGCACAGCTTTTGCCGTGGAGAATTATTTTCTGGACGCTTCATGAACAAGTAGGCTGGGAGTCTTTCAAGGAAAACCAGCTTTACCCAAGGGGGCATAGTGTGAGTACTTGGAGATCTATGGTGGACATTGAGTACACAGACACTGGTAACTATTGAGAAGGTCACTAGTACCATTGTAAACATGAGATACTTCCCAATCAGTGGAACATCTAGAGATGTTGGAGGGACTATTTTGGATATCAGCAGCAAGAACACAGTCAAGGCAAGCAACACAGATATGCATAAGGTCATTTTTTCACCACAGTCTGAAGGCAAGTAGAACACCAGGATGGCTAAGGATGTAATTAGCACACATGGAATGATAAGATTGATGGTATAAAAAAGAGGTTTCCTTTTGATAATGAAGTCATATGTCACATCGACATAATTGGGGTCCAAAGGATTTACAGTCCTTCTTCCTGGGAGTGCTACAATGTCCCACTCTCCACTTGGCGTGAAGTCGTCCATGCTTGCCATGGAAGTTTTAAGCACCATATCAATTTCTGTATGATCATATGTCCAAGACCGGAACTTTAATGTGCAGTTTTGTTGATCAAATGGGAAATGCTTAACTTCAATCTTGCAGGCACTCTTGTAAATGGCTGGTGGCAACCAGCGAATGCTTCCATTATTCTTTACAATTGCATTTGTGTAAAGTGAAACTTCGTATGTGCCATCCGCACTAATGAAACAAGAGGAAAGAAAAAGGAGAGAAGATAATAAAACATTAAGAGGAAAAACAGTTCAAAACAGAAAAGCTCTGACATTCTTGGTCTTGTGGGCCTCAGTTGTTCCTAGAATCAAAATTTAGTAATATTTTGATTTTGAAATCTATGTTGTAGGGAGGTATAACTTGATAGGGAGATTAATGTATGCATTTCTCCCAATCAGAGAATTTATATTTAGTCCAATACTTTAAAAATTATTTTATAAAATTATTATTAAATAATAAATATGCATCTCTGTTTCATCCAAAGAACTCAAAGTATTTTGTAAATGTTTGTTAAAGTAATTAAGGCTTACAACATCTCTGAAGGCTAGTAAAAATGACATCATCCAGCATGAAAATGGAGGTACCTTTGATCTGGAACACAGCCACTGCTAAGAGCACACAGCAACACTCCTAAATGACTTGGACGAGGAAATAAGGATGAGCAGTGTTAGTTAGAAATGCAGGGAGAGTGTAGGCAGAGGAAATGTAATTAGATGGTTTACAATTTATTACATCACTCCAGTTAATGTTTACTTATTACAAAATCAGAACAAACAAGCCACAGTGTTCTTACTGCCCACAAATAATCTTGGCTCTGTATCTCCTCCAACTGCCAAACTTCCACCAGGAGAGTCTTCTATGTTATGATGGGCCCTTTAATTCAGGGAGAAGATCATTATCAGTCAGTAGTCAATATCTTCTCCTATCCAATATTTCTGGGTGAACAACTTAGGGCTGTTTGACCTATGAAGTATCCTGAGGTAGAAATGTGAAGTGGTCAATTGCTGATAAATATTATTGAAATTTAGTGGGTTTGAGTCTATTCACTGCATCTTCTCACCTGTGCTATGCAACACCTTTCAAACTCAGCCAATCAGGCTACTAAAGAAAAGTGTAACAGTAGGAAGGAACAACTATCAGTGACTGTTTTTCCTGACAGATGAGGAAACTCAAAGATTTGTTCCTATGTCGATCAATCACTTTTATTAAAAACTGGGTTAGCCACTTAGTTATACTGCAAAGAAGAGTCTGTACTAGATACATCCCACATGCCTTCCTTTTGATAAACATATCTGTAAAGAAATGCACATGGCCTAAAGGCCATATGTTATCTGCAAAAATATAGGGTCAAACTCACTGCAAGTGAACAAACCAAGTTCAGCTGACTATGGTTAAGTAGCACCCTTTTATTTGAGTGGAAATGGGCCCCTTAAGAGTTAATAAAAAGTCTAATGAATCACTTGTTTGTTCACAAAACATCATGGAAAATAGGGCTATTTCAGTGCTAAAGTTGATTTTTTTTCTAAGCAGGGAAGTGTGACAAGTATCCAAGGCTTGGCACATGTGTAGCTGTTCTCCAGATCAGTTGCATTTGGCTCTGGAGAGGCCTCACGTTACCAATGCTGGTGCCTGGCACTGAGCTGAGACCCTTGTAGCTAACTCATGTAGGCATTGAAACAAACAGATGCAGAAGTGAGAGGCTGTAGTGTACAAGGGTCATTAGTTCATTGCCAATAAAATTGCTATTTTTTAGTAAAGAGGTTCTATCTTATTTCTCATACGTCTGTATCTCCCTGAGTTAGATTTACCATTACGCTGTAAAATGTACTGGGTAGACTCCTGGGCTGAGAATCTGTAGGTTCTTCTGCTGGCTGCCCTTGGCTCAGCTGTGGGATAGAGGCTGGGCTGCTTATGCTGTCTCAGTGGCCTCTGCAGTCCTGTGCACAGGCTACATATGGACAGAGCTGTGGGGCATGGGAATGCTCTTCGTGTTTTCTTTAGCACCTTCTTGAACTGACTGATGCCTTTGAAACACTGCTTCTGCAGCAGAAAGTTACAGGGGGTTGTCCTTTATCTAAAATTTTAATTTGAAGCTTTGTACTAATGTAAAAATCCAATATGGTGAGGCAAAAAGCTTGTTCCCATAGATTTAAGAAGCCTTTTAAAACTTTCTTTCCATTCTTATAATCCATTAAATGGTATCATTTGGAGAGTAAGGAAGAAAGCAGTAGAGGGTGGGGGACACAATTTACCAGAACAAGATTTGACCAGGCAGAGTACATCCTAATCCACTGGCTGAATTATTTTGTGACTAATACAATAGTTTTAAGTATTTCTCAAATCTGATTTCCAGCAGTAGGATTCTAGGGACTTAACTCAGTTATATATAACTTCCTAAGTTTCCCATCTGTATATGTTCATAAACCATCACGTGTTTCTGAGTTCATTGTTTTTCAAAGTATCATAAAA
Organism: Haliaeetus albicilla; assembly: GCF_947461875.1. Lineage (NCBI taxonomy): Eukaryota > Metazoa > Chordata > Aves > Accipitriformes > Accipitridae > Haliaeetus > Haliaeetus albicilla. The sequence continues at coordinate 8,329,229 of NC_091494.1, read as the reverse complement.
GTATATTATAAGTTTTGATTTTTTTTTTCTCAAAGTCTTGATATCATCCACTTCAAGGCTTTGCTAGAGACTTAAAAACAAAGCAAAGCAAAACAAAATTGGCAGTTAGCTGTTTGTTTGAAAGAAGAACTGAAGTATGGTCTAGCACCAGGCTTTTATTTTTCTCAGTACTGTAAAGCAACAGGGTCAAGTGTTGACAGATTTATTACATATTCTTATAATTGATTCTTTATTGCTTTATGAAAACAGGACATAATTTGTTTTTGTAAATGAATATTAACTCATGGAGTTCTGGTACATGTGAAGTTTGTAACAGATTTGTGTTCTGGGGTTTGTGGTGGAAGGGAGGGGGGAAGAAGAAGTAGGAGACAAAAATGTAGCTCAGAACCTAGGATGTCCAATAGAATTCCAGATGTCTTATCTCCTTGCAAGCATGACCAGTTATGGCTGCGCTTGTACTTACAATTAATGCTTTCCATATAGTCTAGTTTGATATACATCTGAGTCTCAGTTGTGAGCCTTGTCACAGATCCCCTGGTGTTTTAACAGCTCACACTGCAGACATGCTCCAAGTCTGCTGGAATTTCTTTAACCAGAGCCCTGATTTTACTAAAATTATCTTTGATGCCAGTACCCCAGTCAGATACACTTGATACTGTCTAAAAGTTACAAAATTCAGTTTTAGAATTTTATCAGACCTACTTCATTGGTTCTGATGGTTGTTTCTTGATACACGGTTAAAGTTTTGTTCACTGTCTGCATAAACCACAGAAGTTTTACTTACTTATTGTAAAGCACAATGTCTGGCAACCAGATGTGTTTTGCAGGTATTCTCAGCTTATTTATTCCTTCATAGTCAGAGGGCTTCCAAGCCAAACGATAATCAATCCACTCCTAAGAGAAGAATTGTACAGTAGTGATGGGAGTAGCCAGATCAGCACTAACAAAACAATCACTGTGATGGAGTGAAAGCAGTTGCATTTGTGGCTTGCAAGAGCATGCCTCTGTGGGTTTGGTTACCTGGTTCAGCCAGACATTTGTAGTCATGATCTGCTCCCGTTCATTCTGCAGCGAAAAAGAGAGAGAAGAGTAGTCCTCTAAAATGTTTCAGTTTATTGCAGTAATAAGATTTATTCAGTAGGCTTTTGAGGATATCTCCAACTGTGCAGCATGATTTCATCCAGTGTATTTCAAGACAGGCATTTCTCTGCTGGTAATATGGCCAGTCTTGCGCACATACTGATGATAAATAGTAACCCCACAAGTGTAGAGCTCCAAGTGGCTTTTAACAAGGACATTTGTGACTGGAGTATGGCTATTTGGGAACAATAACCACCACTCTGCTGAGCTGATTTCTGCCCCCTTACCCCTTGTGGATTTGATTTGAAACAGAAGGCATATTTGACCACCAGGAAGGCCTAGATTAACTTGTATGAGGTTTATGTAAGGTTTTGCCATGTAAGCTCTCAGCTGGCAAGCTCTGCTTCATGAAACCACTGTCGCTCTGGACAGCAGTCCAGAAGAGAAGTCTCTCTGCAGCAGATCTGTATGGCTGGGGCTCTACTGAAGGGGCAAGGTAGGAGGTCGAAGAGTCAGGAGGATTTCTGCAGGAAAACAGGTTAATTCTCTGATCCTGAAGATGCTTGAGATTGTCAGAGCCTATAAGATGCTTAATTTTATTTTGTGCTTGAAGACTGAGGATACAGAGGGACTGAGCTGTGCCATTCTTGATCCTAGCCCATTCATCTACTCTGTTTAGGTTGTTGATTGCTGGGGCCTGTGGGGGCAAGGCACCTCGCTTTTTATGCCCAGAATCTGCAATCTGGGAGGACACTGTGCTAGTGGTGGCAGTGCACTGTGTGAGGAGGCATGTCTGTGTCCAGGTGGAATTCTCCAGGAGAGAGGGAGCACTTGTCCCAGAGTCATCTGGTATACATGACAGTATATCCTGTATAAATCAGCCTGCACATATATAGGAAAGCTCATCTGCTTGTATAGTTTCCCTTATGTTCCATGAGTGTCTGTCTTTTCTTCTTGAGTTTCAGAATATAAATTATATAGGTCTCTTAAAGTTTGCAGCCGTCCAGTCACTGGCCCACACACAAATTCTGGCAGGGAGGCAGTCATCTGTATCATCTTTTTCATCCAGAGAGAGAGCAGCAGACTTGAAAGCCCCGATTCAGGAAATTATCCCCACTTATGTGCTGGATCTTGTTCCCACTGCACTTAATGCTAAACCTCTCTTGGCACTGAGGTGTATATTTGTGCCTTGGAAGAACTGTTAAACACATGCTAACCTTGTGACTGAAAATGTCTTTCAGACCCATTGAAGTAATTTTTATTGAATATGAGGAGTTGCTTACATGAGGATTGTTTTAACCACATTAAACTATTCCAGCCAGAATTAACATGTCTTTTTCTTTACAATATTTCACTGTTCTTTGCTGATATGCCTGATATGCCATGAGATGTTGAGCTGGCTTTGTAGCTTGTTTTCAGGCCATTAAACCAGATTTCTTTGATGCAAACAGCAGAAGATCGTTTAGCATTGTATACACAGTCCAGGATAGGTCCTGACCTGGTGTAACTTACTGTAGCTGTACTGAAATCACTGGAACGATTTTGATTTTTTGATCAATCAAATTTTATTGGCTGAAGATCTGGCCACTGTTCTTTATTGCTTAGGCATAGATTGATCTCCCTGTTGTAGCTGCATTCTGAAGTATAAAACCAGTAAATTGCCATGTATGGGCCCTGCCTATTAAGTATTATTATGTAAACTAGAAAATAACAGGGACATAGTAATACCAATATGATTTTTACTTAGAGTACTGTGCAGGTAGTAATGAATTAAAAGGCATAGCCTAATTTGAACTTACCACGCTGATGAGCTGTGCCAAGGAAACCTGCAATTCTATAGATACCAACTGGGATGAGTTGACAGCTGGTCGAATTAACTTATTGTACCTGTCAGGACTCAGTAGGTGGTTCATTAACTTTTCTTCAGCATCTGCTGCGGTGCTTCCTGTAAAACATCACGTAACAGGACTTCAGAAAGGAGACCAAGAGACATGATGTAGGGATCACAGAATTTCTGTGCATCAGATTGTCTTCATGAAATAATGAGGGCTTTTGATTTTGTAAAGACTGTAGGCTTGTGTGAACAGAAGGATATGGTGCTTGCACCAATATCTGTTCTGAAGTTGACTGTCTTTCACAGAGCATAGATCAAAGCAGATAAATCAGAACCCTTTGGGTTTTTTCATGGTAAAATGTAAAGCTCAAGTTGATAGATACTTTTGGGAGTACATTGAGAAATAGAAACGGGGAGCAAACCACTCTCTTAATAACAGAGGAAGAACGTTTCAATGATCCAAATGCAGGGAGTCTGGCTGCGACTTCTCTCTTTAGTGTTGTAGGAGACAGAGTTGCAGGCAGGTGTACAAATTGAAAGACTGATCTGTGTAGGGAAAACCAGGGGATGAGCTGCAGGAGCCATAAGGGATTTTTAATGATTGAAAGCTCTTTGGTAGCTAGTGATGTTTCTGTTTCAGCATGATTTTATTTGAAAACCTGAGGCAGTATGTAAGCCTTATTTTATGTGGAAACAAAACCAAATTTATGGACTAGCACAAATACCGTAAACCTTAGATGGCCAAAGCTGGAGTTTAGTGACTGCAAAATAAGGTATCTGCAGGATGCTATCAAACAAGCCTCAGCATTCGCCATGGAGCAGAACAGCCTGTGGCACAACCCCAGAGGTAACTGCATCTGTTCCCATGTTCTTGCGTGTGGTTTTTAAAGCCATTCTAGTGGACTTTTCAAACCACTATTGACCACTGAATAATACTGATGACTAAGGTCCTGGTAATGTCCTGCCAACAGAATTGACCCAGAGAGATTCTGCTCTGTGTCTAGTAATTCTGTGTTGTGTTATACAGCTGACAGTGATGGACACAGGTGTTAATGAAAACAGATTCTAATCCAATTGATAGAATGATTCTTCCATAGGAAAGGGCACCTAACTCAACCCTAGATATTGCAGAATTGAGGATAGTGTCCCTACAGCATATTTGCTTTATTATTCCCCAGAGCATTTCCACACAGCAAAAACCACTGGCCATGCAAGTATTTTAAATTTGCGGTACATAAAAAAAACAGAACAAATTAATGTTATAGCATATCCATGAGATCCAGAGAAAGGCAGACATCAAAAGGCCAGGATTACCTAAGTAGCCAAAGTTTGTGTGCATTTCTAGAAGGTGCCTAGTTTCTATGTGAATTGGGCTGTAAGTTGCTAGGGGGAACAAGTCTCTCCTGAAACTTGGTACCTGTGAATTCCACTCAGATTAAAAAAATACTCTAAGAACTTCTTGTTTGATCCAGTAAGAAAGTGGAGACACATAAAAGGAAACAATATTGAACAGATTTTTCACATCTAAGAACAGCTTTTACTCAAGCTCTGGAGAAAGGTTGAGGTAAACACCAGGCTTGTTTTAATTCTTTTAAGAGCAGCAGATGCTGTGGCATTGGTAGCGCAAATTTTGTCACATATACTTAACCATAACATTGCTCTTCAGAATAGGCTTCTCAAACACTTCCCAAGCCATTTGGGAAAACAAATTTGGATGAATACATCTGTGTTTGTTGGGTCAGTTTGTTTTTTGATTCATACTTGCTTTGTACCTCCCTGCAAGTCATTATAAAAGCCCTAGTACCATGTGATATTTTAATATTACATTTATTCTCAGTGTAAGCCTGCCTAATCAAAGGCTTATCAAGCTAGAGCTATGTTGATCCTTGCTAAGCTTCAGATTCTGTTTTTTCTGATGTATTGCAATCAAGATAGAGCTAAGTTTGATACTGTGAAGAAAATGGGGCTGTACTCTAGGAATGAGTTGATCTGTGTTTATAAGGATAGGTGGGAAGCCTTGTGGTAGCTAAAGAGAGAATCTTGGTTAAAGTGATTTTATTATGTTGTTTTGTTTTGTGTGGTGTTTTTTGTTTTGTTGTTTTGTTGTGTTTTTTTTAACAAACATTCCTGCTGTTGCATATGTAAGTGACATAAGCAGATGGCTATAATTCAAATATAATTAAATTGCCATTTGGTTTGTTTCATACAGTGATCACTGAATGCTGCTAGCAATGACAGTGAGCTCTTGTTTGAATTGATAAATATGTTTTCACTGTGTTGCCATCTTTTTCTGTAAATATTCTAGCATATGGAGTATTTGCTAAGCAGCAAGTAAGAAGTAGAAACTGCAGAATATTTGCAGAAAGCTAATTCTGAATTTGTGATAATCCTATTCTCTGAAACCTGGTTTTAGCAATCATAGTAGTCTGGTCTGCAAATCAAAACATACTGTGGGGTCTGCATGTCTGATGAGAACAGCTCAGATTTTGAAGTACTGACTCAATGAACTATGTAGGTGAATGACAGGCCATGACAATTATAAAAAATGGTTTGTTAATAATGAATCCCTTTAAGAAATTATTATCTGTTCTTAGGGAAGGGGTTCCTGTAATAAATAATTCTTTATAAAATTGCCATCCCATCCCAACCTTTAAATAACTTAATAATCAGAAATAACGATCGAAGGGGCTCTTCACTCGTCTCTCTCAGATGCCTGTATCAAAATACCGCTAGATGTCAGCAGTGTACTGCTTTAAAGGTTGCTAAATCCACTGTAAATAACATGTAAAAATGAGTGATTCTTGTATAATTTTTCTAATCTATTTTTCCATTACCAATCTACATATTAACCAGATGCCACCTAATGAGAACAAAATTACCAGGCATTCAAGTTCATCTTTATATGCATGAAATCATCATAAATTTACGTCAGTAGCCATGCGTTTGAAACTACTCTTTTGCCTCTCATAGTTGGAAGAAACAAAAGTGCACAGTTTCCCTTGCAAACTGTTTTTTCCAAATAGCAGTAATCACCAGAAATGTTGCAGAGGACAGACTGATGCTTTTAGACAAATGATTTTAACAAGAATGATGAAGCAGTCCTAATTTGGGGGTGGAGTATTTTTGTGTACTGAAAGCAGTAACAGTGAAAACACATTGGGGTGGAACCTGAGCTAGGAAAATTGTTTCAGCTTCACTGAACATGCTACACATCTGCTCCATGACAAGGGGAGCAAATTGCCGTATAACTTGCAGTACACATTCTGCAGTAAGTTTGTTTTCTCTGTGGGAGTATGACCATAAAAAAAAAATTGCATCAGGATGCTTCCAATTCCAATTTCACAGCAGAAGAAAAAACCCACAGACTTCATTCAGTCCCCTGTGCAAACTTTCCCTTTGACATGTTCTAAATTAAATATATAAAATGAAATAACTAGTCATCTTGTGTTATGTTGTTTATTTTCAGTGTAATGACAAATATGTTGAAGTGATTTCCACAGAACAGAATAAGGAGCAATGTTGACAAATACAGGCAAGTGCACTGTTACCACTGTCTAAATTGCAAAATTTAACATAAGGCATGTTTCATCTGTTTCCCTGACTTTGGTTATTTTAATAAATGTTGAAATAGCATTTGTTTAGAAATAATATATTGTAGCACATGTGGTCATTTTTGTTCTTTCCTCTCTCACAAATAACTTAAGTGGACAATGGTGACATATCAAATTCCCATCTGTAATTTGTAAAGAGCAAACAAGAAGCAGCAATAAGACAATCCCATTATCTTATCTGAAATGACTTCATGATGTTGTTACTTCTCAGCATACTCTTGAGTAAAAAGATTTATACTACCTCTTAGAACAATGCATGCTAATTTGGAACACTTATTGTTCCAATGGATGTAGTGGTGAATTTACTGTATTTTAAAGACTATTTTAATTTCTGCACTGCAATTAATGCAACTAAAAAGGAAATACTAATGGGTTAAAAGTGTGTAATCTAAGAATATAAAGTAGGCCCTCACTCTTCATTTGTTACAAAGCAGATGTTTTCTAAAGTTGCCTTTCAGTGACTGAAGAAACAAAACAACTGGGGGATGAATAGGTAATTATGGGAAAGATGTGATTTTTGTGTCAGTTCAATTTCAGCCGGTTTCACTCTGAACAGTTCAGTGGAGTCCCTCTGTGGGAAGAAGCTCCCATGGTAAATGCACTATTTCATGCTGCTGTCGGGCTGTGCGTGTTGACTAAAGCATATGCAAGAAATCCTGGCGGACTAAAGAAAATGTTCTTAATGTATGTTTGCTTTTTTTTAGCATATATTTACATATTTCAACTTAATTTAAACTATTTACATACTAATCAAACAATTAGGAAGTATGAACTTTGCAAAATATGTGAACTTGAGCCAATAATTAGAGGGGTGATATCTGTCTTATGTTCTCTGTTGGACATGACATGGTTAATTTTTTATTTTTTCACTCTGAGCACAATACCTGCTTTTCCCATCACAGATGATCCTGGGAGCATCTAAAGGGATATTATTTAGTGATTATCATTGTTATCTCCTACTGCTCTGTCATTTTATGTCCAACTTACTGTCTGTCCGTATGCATCGTAGGGGACTTGCTGATACCGAACAAGCCAGAAACAACACTAAAATAATCAATTTCATGCATCCTCTTAAAGTCTTAAAGTCTGCAGCCTACTAGGGTGATAGTTACAAATGAGAGCTTATATCACAGTTCTATCTCCTAGCCCTGAAAGCTATTGCTGTTCTGCAAACTGTATCTGAAAGAAAAGATCACTTACCGTTAAAATAAAAGGAGCCCACTACAAAGAGAAAGAGGGTGTATGTATTCCTCATGGCAATAACACGAAGAGGTGGATTGCTGTTCTTCAGTTAAGACAGCTGGCAATAGGCTCTGCTGTCAGGGATGCACAAGGAAGAGATGTAAAAGCAAACCTGAATCTTGGAGGTATTAAATGCCTGGAAAGAGACAGACAGTAGGACCTGGCAGAAGCATTCTGCAAAGTGGAGTTTTCGTGAGCATAGTGGTCCCTCCCCCTTTGCAGCTGTTTAAAGAGCTTTGTGAAGAGGAAAAGCACATAAGAAGAGGGAACATAATGTGATAATGTTGAATAAGAGGAAATGAAAGAGCAAGCTAAGCAACATGATCTGCAAAACACAACTGCTTAATTCTTGCTACTAGATAACATTTAGAAGGCTTTCTAGTTAATAAGTGCAGTGGATGAGAATAGCTGTGTGGCAAGAGTTTGTGCCAGAAGACCTGTTAGTGAAAGACATGTCAATAAATTATAGCCCTAGCAGAGGGTAATTTTCTGTGTCAAGAGAAAGTTGATTGCCTACTGCCAGCCCGTTTCCACTCCAAGGCCCACACGTGATCTTTCTAAACTAGAACTCCAAAAGGCTTTTTGGGGGCAGCAGGAGAGGAACAGACAATTTGTTGTCATTAACATTTGACAGGATTTTAAAAAGAAAGCTAAAGCAGCCTATTGAGAAATAGCAGTAACTATAAAGACACTGCAGAGAGCACTAGAGAAATTCTGTGGAAGTCATATTTTACAGCTGAAGAGTTCAGCAGAGTATAGAGTATCATGTGTTTTTGGACTTGCCATGGGAAGATTTGTGTAGAAGGAGGGGAAAAGAAGATCTTACATGCCCTTTGCAAGCACTGTAGGACAGGCCGAAGTCCCTGGATAGAAAAAAAATGTGCTAATCTTCTAAATACTGTTTTATCTCCATATTGACATTCCTCTGCTTCAACTGGCCACAAGATGCCAGTTTTGGCATTTTTGTCAGTTTTGCAGTTTTGTCATTTTTGGCTGCTATTGTCTCATCTCCCAACAGTCTAACACCATTGGCTGGAGTAGAGGCATTCCTGATTTACCAGCATAACACACCAGACTTCTGCATCTAGTACAGTTGCTACCTGACTGGGGTTATTTGGAGAAGGTCACCTGCTGCTGTTTTTAGGCAAGCTGTCAGTGTAGTGTTGAACAACTCATTGCCTTCTCCCTACATGTTTAGCCACCTTCTTTTCACTAAATAGGCCAGTATGTTATAACTTTGTTGTCTTTAAAGGAGCTGCCATCAGAGGTAACCCAATATGTAAAGAGAGTCTGCTAAAATCATTTGTAACTGTACTATCTACAATCTATGTAACTCCTCTAAACAGTCTATTATTTTTGGCTCATTTCTTTAAGGAAGGAGGATGGATTCAGTGAGACAAATGTAAAAGCACTCACTGCATGGACTTCCACTTGTATAAAACAAGCTGTTAAAAGTCAGCTTTGATGAAGTGGCTTGTGCTGTTGCCTTCCCTTACTCTGAAAACTCAAGGTATGTCGACTATACTGTATCCTCCACTGAGGATTCCCAGTAGTTCTTTAAAAAGCTCACACCCTTCTACCATGAGAAGAATGGCTTGTACCTTCTCAACTTTCTTCACCTGCAATCTCAAACAATTTCCTTTAATATACCTTTAATGTAACACCCTCCGTTATAATCTCTCAGGTTTTATAGTGTTTTTAACTTTAAAAGATATAAAACTTTGATCTCTTGTAACTAGTAAACTTGTATATATATAAAAGTGATCACTTTGTTTAGAGGTGGATTTATTGCTTCTTAATGCTATGCAAACATCTCTGATGATAAAACATTCTGTGGATTATGGAGGAATCGATGGGTGATGATTTCTGTATACTCAAAAGATTTTTGCAGCACACTTGCCTGTTGTTAGCCTTAGCAACATAAATGTGCTTATCTTAATGATTAGGTCCAGCCTGGTATGAAAGATCCCCTGTGCTAGCTCCTGCCTGTTATTTTAAGTCTTTTTTTTTTTGTGTGCTTTCATCACTTCCTTTTCCCTCTTATTCACTATCTGTTAGCTGGAATTGATTTAAATTGGGGTGGTTTAGCCCGGAGAAGAGAAGGCTCCAAGGAGACCTTAGTGTGGCCTTTCAGCACTTAAAAGGGGCTTACAAGAAAGATGGGGACAGACTTTTTAGCAAGGCCTGTTGCAATGTGACAAGGGGTAATGGTTTTAAACTAAAAAAGGGTAGATTCAGACTAGATATAAGGAAGAAATTTTTTATGATGAGGGTGGTGAAACACTGGGACAGGTTGTCCAGAGAGGTGGCAGATGCCCCATCCCTGGAACATTCAAGGTCAGGCTGGATGGGGTTCTGAGCAACCTCATCTAGTTGAAGATGTCCCTGCTTATTGCAGGGGGGTTGGACTAGATGACCTTTAAAGGTCCCTTCCAACCCAAACCATTCTATGATTCTAAATGGGAGTTAGAATTCTTACCTCAAAATAGTGTGAGAACTGAGGGGGAGGAGAATAGTTTCAGTGAGACAAACAGGAGACCAGTCATTGTGGGGACATCGACTTGGATGAAAAAAGCCGGTGCAATCCTAGTGAGTACATGTGACTAGATTAACTGCATGAAGATATAACACTATTTCTCTGCTTTCCTCCAGCATTTAATTAACAGTATGTAGAAATGGAGCCTTCCCACAGAAAATTACTCTCTTGTAATAGTCACAAACGCTAGGAGGTGTGTCCCAAGCAAAGTGTTTATGCTGAGCCCTCCAATTCTTGCTTCTCACTACATTCCGCTTGGCTTGTACCTCATCAGAGGCTTGTACCTCATCAGAGGCTTGTATGGTCAGAGACCTTGCTATACTCTTCAGCCGGCTGGGCAATGTTGGCTTTCACAATGTGCGGGGAATTGCTCTCAAGGAGCTGTGCCTTCAGTTACTAAGGATCTGTTTGGGCAAAGCACCAGTCTGCTGGGGAAGAAAGACTGCATCTTTTTCTCTGTTTTTACTTTCTGATATCTGACCTATTTCTCCTCAAAGGCAAATCTTCCATCTGCCAAAGCAGCCTCTGTGCTTTTGCAGCAGTTACAGGAGTAACAGATGTATGGACCCTGAAGTCACTGTGCTTGTACCATCTACACTGCTTGATGCTTGAGAGTTGAATAGCAGCTCAAGATGTAACAAAACAGATTGGGATTGCTTCACCAAAGCAGTGGGCCATCACAGAGCCAAAGGATCACAGATTATTCACTGATTGCACTATTTTTGCTGCTGAAGCTGAGATGGGCAGGGAGAATTACCACAGCTGGTTTTTCTTCTCTCTGGCCATATATGTTCCTTTGCCATTCACTTGTGTTCATTCATTCTGACAGATCACTGAAGGTCTTCCTTGATCACTCGTGCTATGCAATCATTTTATCCACAGTGATGCTGCAGGATTCCATTTATCCATTAAGCTGAGATCCTGAAATGAAAAGTCTTTTTAGTAGACATTAGCATATGTGATATTCTGGATTTGCATGTGCAAGCATGGGAATAGCATGGCAGAGTCCCATCCACTGAACTGGCTGGGGGGGTTTGTTCCTGGTACTGTAATGCTTTGCATGCCTTAGGATATTAGAGCTTTTAGATGCATGAGGAATGCAAGATGTCCAAGTGCCCAGGAAAGCTGGCAGTCCCCTTTTGTGGATTTATCATGGTGATTTCAAGCTGCCACTTGCATTAGGAAAGAGCCAGTCAGAAATGCTGGAGCTTTCAAAGTGGAAGCAACCTGGGATGCAGCCTGCCTCCTTAATGAGACAGGTACAGGTATTGGCAGATTGCTGCAAAAATAAATGCTTCCAGGTGGAAAGCCACAATTGGTTTCCAGTAGTTGGACACTGAAATAAAGTTCAGGTCTGAGCTCATGGCTAAACTGAATCAATAAGGGACTTCAGATCATCTAACAAGATACTGGCCTTACAGAACACACAGGACTGACATACTGTTGCAGTAGCAGAACAGCTGTCACATTCTGATTGCAAATTGCTACAGAAAACGGCAACTAATGTCCAATTTTGTTTTTCTAGCGCCTTACATCTGAGTGAACTTTAATGGTATCTTCCAAGGTCCTGGTTCATCTCATCAGCAGTAAGGCATACTGTGCTCTCTGATCAGTTGAAAAATGGAACTTCTTAGAACTAACTTCTGCAAATACCCAACATGGCCCTTTGCAGGTAAAATCATAGTTTTCCCTACTCACCACTGTCTAAATGAGCTCATTAGAACAGCTGTGCTGGAGCTAACATTCTGCATTCCTGGAATTTTTTTTCCTTACAAATGCACTTACAGTCCCATCAGAGATGTGTGATACCTCAGCCATTCTGGTGCTAAAGTTTTTGGGTTAAGTTGTACTGCTGCAACTTCATTTAACAGTGCTGTAGTGTGTCCAGATTTAAAGTTTGCAAGGCAAAACAAAACTGTGGCACTGTAGTTCCAATAACTGTCAGATGGATGAGCCTAGCTAGGTCCTCACACAAAACAACTGTTGGTAGAAATCAGTGGGAAGGGCAAGGATATCTGGAATATTTGGTCTGTTGTAATGTAAAGCTTTGGAATGTTGTAAGCTTTTTTTGGATTAATAGGTGCTTTATACTGGAGAACTAGTTTTCATCCAGAGGCTTACTTTACAGTGATGGACCATGTCTTGTGTGGGTAATTATGTCATAAAGTCCATTTCCTACAGCACCTCTGTAATTACATTTGCTTTGCCAAATGGTTTCTAACCAATATGTACAGGGATTTGTAATAAGCTGTCTTCAGGCAAGTTGTAATACCACCATGCTTTTGCAAATGGTAGTGGGAAACAGAGCTGTGGATGCTAGCAAATTATGAGGTAAATAACACTCCTTTAAGGTTTCAAATGATGATAGTATATGCTGCTGCCTGATATGTCATCACATTAGAATCTGCTCCAAACCCACGAAATGTTCCAGAGAATTGCCACTAATAGCACTGTGACAATGTTAATAATGCAAACGATGTGTGATGACTCGGTAGCAGTGGATGCGATTCCAATTTTCATTGTCAAAATATGAATTATTATGGATCAATGAAAAGCCACCTTTCTGCTCTGGAATATGTCTGATGGCAGACAAAGTCACTCCTGGAAAAACAATGCTTTCTTTTTCTGGTTAATTTTTGAAAGTCATCACCATATGCTTTGTGAGCTAGCAGGTGGGTTATGTTTGTAGAGTATTTAAGGCAGTAATATTAAAGCGTCTAACACTCATTGATTATCATCAACATCTTTAACCTCCAAAGTGCACAAGTGTACCAAGTCCAGAGAGTTGTCCAAAGCACTGCAGAAGCAGCAGCTGGGGGTGGTTATGCTATTTTGGAGCTGATGCTTTCATTTTTATCAGTCTCTTTTGCTTCCTCTTACATGCTTTGAGATTTGTTGCAGGGCAATCTGTTGACTGTCCAATATATGACTGGCAAGCAGTCATATAGTCTTTGAAAACACTGTAAATGAAGCCGTAACCATTCTTGCAATGCCTGCATTTTGTGTGAAATTAATAAAAAGGGGCCAAATATATGCATGTTTAAGAACACATCTTGGCCAACACCAGTGTGTTCCTATATGCAGTGTATGCATTTTTCTGTGCTCTTACTTTTTGAAGTAAAAACTAAATTCCAGGAGTAGGATCTCTATTTCTTACATTTATCTACCTTGCTATATTATTCTGACGAAGAAACTGTGCTTCCTTGCCTGCCAAATCACTGTAATTTTTGCCCAGTTTCCAGTTTTGGTGTAATGGCAGATTGTGTTACATCCCTTGGTAAAGGTCCAGTTATAAGTTTTTAGTATTTACAGTATGTTTTCTAGATTCAGTAGAATTGCGCCTTTTAATCTTAATCACTTTCTTCTGCTTTATCAAACTGAACTAAGAGTCAGTTAGTACAGATTTATTTCCAGCTTTTTCAGTATTTATACATTTCTACTGAAACATCTGGAATGTCCTATAGCGAAATCCTACAGCAAACAACTGTTTACTGTGGGTGCCAAAAATTATAAAGTGTATAAGATTCCTGTGAAGTAAAACATAACTATCCCAAGAGTAAAGACAATAAAGAGTAAGCAGCCTGTGCTAAGGCAAATACACATCCAGCTATGCAGACTGAAATTTTAATACCATTTACTACTACTGTGTTTTCTGCAGTAATTGGTAAGCTATTGAGAAAATCTCTACCATCTACTACAAGTAGATGCTATGAATAAATCACACATGATATTTTCAAGCTGTGTGTGGAATTTAATGTTGCAGGGCCAGACCTGCAGATCTGGCTCAGACTGTGGTGTGATGAGAGGTTTATCTATGAGGTTGGCAAATTTAGTACTGGACAGAGTTGTATTAGAAGGATCACTGTATTTTTGGCAGTAAAATGATTTTTCTTCTCAAGATGCCTCTATCTACTGCAGGATGCTCATAGCAATAGATAAGTTCCTGGTGCATACATAGTCATGGAAAACCCAGAAGTGCTGTGGTGCAGAGCATGCATCACTGCAAAATTGTGAAGAGTTTTGCTTGATTTCTAACCATCACTCTTCTTCACTGAGGCAGACCTACATACAGCTACCTCCTTCCTTGCTTTCACTGTGTTGGGCCCATGCCAGGATATTAATGACTGTTTTGTACACTGGGGCTTTCAGGATGGGGCATTGGCATGTGGGGGTTATTTTTCTGTTATTGAGATCACTTTTGTGCCAGAAAAAAACCAAACCCACAGCTGTTTGTGGCAGAGTCCAAAGGTTTCTTTCTCGCACCCATGATGGATGGAATCAGAACATCTGTATCTGTACAACCTTTCAAATGGAGGAGTAGGAGAAGAGCGAATACTGCATTCCAAAATGAGCAAATTTGAAAAGTTCAGGAAAAAAGAGGACTTTAGGTTAAAAGACTGAGTGCCAAAAGACATGGGCTTTGTTTTCAGCTCTACCATGAGTCTCCGGGGCTGCACTTAGATAAGTACCATCCCTGCTCAGTGCTCCAGTTTCCCCAGGTGTAAAGCAAAAATAAGGATTTCTAAAGAATTAACTGATGTTTGTAAAGGGCTTGGATGGCAAGGAATGAAAAAGAATCATGAAAACTCAAGGAAGCCCTGTATTACTGTGGCTTTCACACTTACGCTTCTACTACCAAAGAGGCTTTTGCTTGTTCTTTAACAAGCAAATGAAATGGATACTGGGTTTTTCTGTCATGAAGCTAACCTGGCAATACTGCTTCATCAGGACTAATAATCAATCAGTAATGTCCTTTTAACTTTGTAATCCCCCCTCCCCCCTTTTTTCCCTTCTCCTTAAAGACAAAGATCCAGATGTACCTAGAGTGATGATTACGTCTTGAGCAATAACCCGCATCATCACTACCTCAAAGTAAGGATTGTTAAAATTCCATTAAAGTTTGGCAGAAACCCACTAAGGAGTTGGGGACTGGCTGGACTTCTTTCAGGCTTCTGCAGTTTTAAAGTACCCAAACTCTCAGGCCAGTACAGGAGGTTGTTAGTGAGATTCTTTTTTATTTTAATTGCTTTGAAGGGACATAATGGAAAATAAAATCCAGTTTCAGGTTTAACAAAGTTTTGCTGGAGGTAGACTTTGTTATGGCTGCTGTCAGTGAGAGGTGCATCACTGTTTGGAGTCACCTTTAGCCCAACAGAAAGCCCAGTCTTATGGCTCTCCCATAAGACCCTCCCGTGCAGAGTTCTTTAGGTTCCTGTAACCTTCTGGTGGTTATGCAGAATAGTGAGAACAAATATGAAGTCTACACAGACTTACATAAGAGAGAAGAAACAGCTGCTGTTTCTGCTTCCTGGCAGATGCTGAAACTGTGAAAGTACAGGCAGTGGGCTAGTTCTGAGAAGAATCAAATGGGCAACCCCAGAACAGTTGTCTGCAGAAGCATGGAAATTCAAAGGAGAAGCTCTTTGGTCCTATTTTTAGTGAAACAGAGCTGAATGCTTACTGTGATTTTAATGTCAGTGGCCCTGGCAAAGATGGCTCTTGCTTGTAAAGTATGTAACATATAACATGGATGTATTTGATCTCTCTAAACTCTTTAAAAATTAAACATGTTAAATGTAGAGAAATGTGGCCAGGGCAGATGTATGTGGCATGTGGTTCTGTAAATATGGGAGCACAATAAGCATAAAATCTTCAGTATGAGTGACTTCCCTCAAGGTCACTTAAAAGGTATTTGGGTACAAGTCGGATCTGTTCCTTTTGTGGTGCAGAGAGGAATGGAATTGAAAACACCGGAGGAAAACGTCTCACAGCTGAAGATGCTGCCACAGCCTTAATTTTTGCCTAGAGAGAGGCTCCAAACTTAATAGTTTCAATTTGGGGCTTTTATACCCGCTTAGCTTGGGCAGTAGCAGGCACTGGGAGACTTGGAGCCCAGGGAGCTGATACCAGAGCAGATAGCTGAGAGATATGAACCCCATCTGGGGTGGGGAAGGTAGTGGTGCCAGGGCTGAAGTGGAAGTCTAAGCAATATCTTTTTCTAGTCATGCCCACATCAAGGTACAGGATAGGAGTGAGTGACAGCAGGGAGTGCTGCCAGTCACCATGATGTCAGGCACAGAACTGGCAATAAGAAAAACAGACTTAGAAAGGCTTTCATAACAATGCCATAGTTACAAAATGATCCGTATTGAATCTAGTGAATCTGTTACTACTAAATCTAGACTTCTGTGCAGGTTTTGGCCGGGTAGAGTTAATTTTCTTCATAGTAGCTAGTATGGGACTATGTTTTTGGATTTGTGCTGGCAACAGTGTTGATAATCCAGGGATATTTTCATTATTGCTGAGTGGTGCTTGCACAGAGTCAAGGCCTTTTCTGCTCCTCACACCACCCCACCAGCACGTAGGCTGGGGTTGCACAAGAAGTTGGGAGGGGAATGCAGCCAGGACAGCTGACCCCAACTGACATTCCATACCATATGACGTCACGCTCAGCGTATAAAGCTGGGGAAAGAAGAAGGAAGGGGGGTGGACGTTTGGACTTATGGCATTTGTTTTTCAAGTAACTGTTACACATGATGGAGTCCTGCTTTCCTGGAGATGGCTGAACGCCTGCTGGCTGATGGACAGCAGTGAATGAATTCCTTGTTTTGCTTGGGTGTGTGGCTTTTGCTTTACCTATTAAACTGTCTTTATCTCAATCCCTGAGTTTTCTCACTTTTACTCTTCCAATTCTCTCCCCATCCCAACCAGGGGGGGGAATGACTGAACGGCTGTGTGGGGCTTAGTTGCCAGCTACTCCTGCTCTGCATTTGGGTTTGAGAGGGCATCATATACTCTCCATATGAATAGCTGGGCAAGCGTTTCACTAAGAAAGCCCTCCAGAAGTTTTTTGGTCACCTATCTCTGGCAGGTTGTGTGTGAAAGCAGCATTTGTGCCTGTTCTTAACAATTCTTTAACTCTCCTTGTCATGACCTGGCCTTGCTAATAAAAATGGTGAAATGTAAACAAAGAAACAGCAGATGGCAACCAAGAGCTTGACTTCTAGTGCACACAGTGCAATAATAAAATGATGATAAAGGAAAATTATGCAGGATAATTAAGTAATTCCTTGTTCTGGGATTTGCAAATTAAGTGTTTGTATATCAGTAACAAAAAATTTTATAGAGCCATATGCCTCGACAACCTGGGGTTTTTTTTCTGATTATATCACTTGATCTAGTAAAAGATACTACTACTTGTGAACCTTTCTCAAATATGTAACCACTAACATTTTCTCTGCCCTTCCTTCAACTTTGATCTAGTAGGAAAGACTAAAAGACTAGGAACCCAGTTAGAAAAACACTCTAAATAACATTGTATAATAATTTTTTTCCAAGCCAAAAATAGAGCTCCCCAGTTTGCTAGACAATAACTTATTATCTCAGTATTACACATCAGTTTATATTTAATGGAGAGATATGAGCATCTAAAGACAGGCACTTCTCTTGGTTTTTTGTAACTTAGTGCAAGAATCCAAACTTGAATTTTCATTTTTAAGAATGTGAAGCTTTTGAAGCTCCATCAGTGTCCCAAATTAAGTTTTTTTTCTTTTGCCTTACCCAGCATGCCACAGCCAAATTTGTTATTTCCAAGTCAAAGGAAGCAGTTCCTTTTGTCTCTTCAGATTTGTTTTTTGTAAGCTTCTTTAATGCCTCCAGTTCTGTCATCTGCACTATGTGGAAAGCAGTAATTTGTGCTGACATCACCTAACTGCCCTGAAGAAAAAATATGTTGCATATCGCCAAGGAAAGGGAGAAATTTATCTATAATTTAGGACAATAATGGGGTTTAATTCACAAAGTCTCATAGCATCTTACATACTGACAGAGTCTACTATCATTAGCAATGTCTTGGGATTCTGTTGTGTGGATATAATCAGTTATGACTGAAAGGAAATCATTATGAGGGCCTCAGTTTTGTAACCACTTCTGGGGTTTATTATCCTTTGTGGCAGTTGTGCTTATGAGAACTCAGGAGTCGTTTGTTTTTCCAAGCAAGAAAACCCACACAAATTATTGGCTTTTCATGGGGGAGGTTGTAGTGAGGTGCTGATGCTGAACAACAGGCAACGTCCTCCTCTCCAGCAGCAAGCCACTGTGATGGCGCAGATTGGTCCAATGGACTTTTGGTGGTTATTTGTAGTTCCTTAGCTTGCCAGGCCTGTGCTGATGGCTCTGCTTTCAGCACAACACCGTACCGTACCATCCAGAGGAAGGATGCTGGAACTGGGGTTTGGTGTGAGTCAGCTTAATGGGGCCCTGAGAAAATACACAAAGTTCAGATCACTAGTTTTGAACTCTAAACCGAAAGCATAGGGTGTCTGTGTCCTTGGTGTACTGCCGAGAGCTCTGTCCTACAGCTGTGCTCTCCTCTGTTAGTCACTGCTAGAGGAGTACCAGGAAGGCAGCTTTTTCCACTAGTTGTGGAATGCCTCCACTCTAAGATATTTTCCAGGTTGTAGATTGTGGGATTTGGGGTATGACATGCCTTTTTTTTATATTGTGTATCCGTTCTTTGTGTTTAATACACTTTGCATGCATGTCTGGTTACTGGCTTTGCTGTGCTATATAAAATAACAGCACTACTAGTTTTTAAAAGTGCTGTAGAATGATGGATGTTATGCTTAGGCTGGATTACAAAACAGCCATGTGTGTTTGGGAACAGGCCACTTCTTCCCTGTTGCCAGTGCCTTATGCAGGCTGAGTAAGTAACAACATGCTTTGATTAGGCTTTTTAGTCCTGAAAAGCAGAGCCATTCAAGCCCAGGATGGTTGTTTCAGGGATCTTGTTGTGAAGCTCCTGCCTCCGCCTTTCGTCATCCAGTTTAGAGTTAGTGGTACCTACCGGCCTTGGCTCTGTTAGTCAACAGAGCAGCTTTCACTCTGAGGCTTTTCCTTTTACGGGAGATGATGACTCCCTGTTTAATATTAACACAGCACATTTGGGTCACAGATACTAATGTACTTTGCTAGGCACTTGAAGTACCACTAGTCCTGTTTTACTGATCAGGAAACAAAGTAAAATGAGAGAATGAAATTTAAGCCAATTGTGTAGGAAATCAGTGATAAGGTGAGGATTAGAATATAGTTCTCAGTTCTCAAAAATTCAGTCACATATCTGTGCTGCTTCCTTAGAGAATGGGATGGATTTATATCAAATCCAAACCTTTGCAGTATTTGAGAGATGAGCTGCTTTGACTTGCTCCTCAATCCTAGCAGAAGGCTGTGTCTAGTTTCAGAATAGTCTTCCAATAAATAGATGACAGGTTTACTACCCACTGCATGCTGTTTGCTGTAAGGTTCAATATGTTAATATACAGCAGATGGAGTGATCTATGTTCTTGGTTCCTGTATGTGTTAATGTAGGCACAGGAAGATTCACTTCATAAGAATTTAATGATTATGTACTTCTGTGACATCAGTAGATACGTAGACTCTAAAACCAGAATGCATCTAGTGTCCTCCCTACTACAGACCACAGGATTCTTACCTCTCACACGTAACTTAAGATTAATCTAGAACATAATTTTTAAAGTTCCACACTTTTAAACTTCCAGTTTTTAACTTCTAAAGACTTCAGATGGTTAAGAATAACCATATCCTTAAGTAGCAGGGTTCTGATGGTTAATTAAGTTGTTAAAAGTTTATACCTTATTTCTAAGTTTCAACCACTACGTATCATTATGTCCTTGTCAAAGTACCATTCACACTCTGAAATCTCTCCTATTAGATAAGTTTTAGACTCTTAGCTTTCTTTTGGATAACCAAAATAGGTTTTCTTGGTGTCTCATTAATAAAGTAGGTTCTTTTTCCAGACCGTAAATCATTCTTGAAGCTCTTTGTGTAATTTGTCAAGGTGCTCACAGCTCTTGTGTCCACAATGGTGGGTGGTGGTCTCACTACATGTTCAGTGGATTACTTCCTTCTGAATTTTATTTGATCTTTGCTTGTTTATTAAAGCATCACCTTTGTTCTTTCAGTTACTGGCTCACAGTGCAGCCTTTGTGTCCTGGGATGTTGTCTTCAGCTAGCATAGATCTAGTATAGCTCATCATGTTACATGACATATAAGGCAATATATTACCTCTAGCTTAAGAAACTATTTCTGATTGAAGAGCTGATGTATCTGATTCGGTAGATAATACATTTGATTCAGCAAGTAATAGATCTGACTCACTGGGTCATTTGTTTGCTTTCTAAGTAAGTAGTACATATAAGGTAATTAACAAAGCATCTGGCTTAGTACCTGATCTGGTTTTTTTTTATCCTGAATAATTAACTTGTGTCTGTGCATGAGATTCATCTCTAGCTGTCCATAAAAATCTCATCAAATTTGTTTTGTGACATGTCTATCCCAGTACGTGGTCAAAACCAATAATTTCCCTGTTGTCACATACAATACAGCAGCAGTCCCTCTGAATGTGAACATGAGCTAAATATAAACATATAATACATTTGCTTGTCATTAAAGATGGTGTATTTTTAGAATTCAGCTGGAACCTTACAATTTCTTGTATGTAATTGAAAGTCTCCAGAGACTACTCTGTCTTGGATAGCCAAAAATCTACTTTGAGTTCTACCCAGTGCAATCTACACTTCCATCTGCTCCTTATTTGTGGCAATCTGAGGCATGCCAGCATGCAAGGGAACACAAGCAATCCCATTGTGACGAGGCTAGAACCGTGTCTGTGATTTTCTTGGTACAGTCCCATTTGAGGCAGTAGGAGTGATTGATTTAGCGGGATCGGCACAAAACCAGACAGATAAGCCAGATCAATGCTGAACTAATTTCTTGAGGATTGTTCTTGTTGAAAATTTAAAAAAAGATTTTGTTTTGTCATCATTCCAAACAAAATGCTTTGATTTTGTCTAAGTTGTAAACATCACAGTCACTGAACTGGAGATATGCTGAGGTGGAATGCTTCCAGTCTCTGATTGCCACTGCTTTGCTTTCCCAGAGCTTTTAAAATATTCATATACCTATCTTTCTAATTCTTCTACTTTAAATGGCCACTTACCAATACTGGGAGCAGGAGACCTGCCTGGTTTGAAGCATGTGGAGTCATTTGAAATTCAGAGCTAGGCTGGGTATTTCTGCCTGTCCCTACCTTATGTCATACAGACATGCCCTGACTTGTTATGATTTACATGGCTGTTCTTTCTGCCTAAATATTTTGTAGAGGTTTCAGTTACAGCTAAGTGCAATTTATTTTTGTAACAACTGTCAGTGAGAGGTTATTTTTTCACCTGAAGACAGCTGCTGAATGTGAGCATCTGAGAAAAAAGGTGAATCCTTTGTCATTAAAGCTGTGAGGTTTTTCCAAAGGACCACACTCATCCTCCCAGCTCTCCTGGTGACCTCAGTTCCTTTAGTCCTTGCACATTTAGAAGATGATGTGACTGGGCTGCTGTCATTGAAACACAGAGCTATAGCACTCTTAGAAAGTGAGATGAAAGGGGTTGGAAATCAAGGTGCTGGAAAACAGTTTCTCCAGGGATCAGTTACACTGTCTGAGAAAGGGGGAGAAACTTCCCAGAGAGCTCACAATGCTTGATTTTTTATAAAGGCTAGATATGTCAGGACAAAGAATTTAAAATGGTTTCAACATAAATGTTTTAAAAAGAAAATGGAGCAAAAGGCAGCTTAATCTGAATTTTCTCAACCATTTTACATACAGGAATTTTAAGCATCCCCTAAAGAATACTTTTATGTCAGTAAGGACATACATACCATAGAAAATGATAGTACTGTACTGTTGATTTAACACTAGCTATTTTCTTCTCCTTTTTATGGCCTTGGAGAGGGGAGAAAACAAGTCTTCCTTAATTAGTGATCAAGTGCAGTGAGTATCAACACATTGACTGATAGATATGATGTACAGGCAGTGGCTTTTGCAGCTCCTATTTACATGGAGGGAAGGGAGAGAGGCTGCTCTGCATAGCTGCATCCCATGATGATAAATGCTCGTTTCAGAGGCCCATGGTGGTGGAGACATAAAGCTTCCAATGTCCATACTGTACGGCTCTGCTTGGCAGGGTGATATTATGGAGGGGTGTAAAACAGATGAAAGCGTGTGCTGGTAGGTTTGGGAAGCTATTTTTTTTTGTTGTTTTGTTATGACAAATATTAATGCATTTTTTTTGGCTATTGAAACTGTTTTTTAATTTTGTAGAAAAAATTTAAAAAGTTCTTTTCTTTTTCTCAGTTAAAAAGCAAACATGTTTTTCACTGAATCAGATATCTTTTGCAAAAAAAAAAAATCTCATTTTGCTAAAGAGATCATGCTCCCCCAGAAAAGTGGCTGCTGTTTATTAATCAGTGTAAATAAGCTGTCTATGCATGAGTAGTACCCAGTGGTCAGTCCTTTCTGAATATGTGTCTATCCCAGTGATATACTGAGGTGGATTTCCTTCTTGTGTAAAGGTAGGTGAAAAATGTGAGGAAAAAAATACCTAGGGTTTTAAAGTAGGAGGAGACTCCCTATTGATATTTAACACTTTGAAGTATTTAAATTTAATATTTTCTGTATTAAATTCAACTCTTTTGTAGACTGGAAGACTAAGGAGCAGGGTACAAGTGAAATGATTGCAAAGAATCAGGAGCAAGGTGGCATAGGACTTTCATTCTGGTTATTTAAAACTGGTTTGGATTTTTTGCACTTGTTTCTCCTACTTTAACTGACTAATTTGTATTTTGAGGACAGGAAGCATAAGTGTAGTGTTTGTTAAAGATTGGGTTTTGCTTAATTCTTGCAAGAAAAATCTCTTTTTTTGATATGCAAAGTTTATAATCTATTTATAATCAAACTGTCTTGTGTTTGCCTGAGACTAGTGGTTCTTTCTGGCTTTGGGCTACCAACATGAGGGTCAGGGAGGCTGTAGAAAGTGAGTGACTGGCACAAGAGAGCAGAAATGTGTGGATTAAAAAGATACAAATATCTGTGTTGGGAATGAATTGGATTTTCAAGCTAACAGAATTTCCCCTCTGCTCTCAGAGCAGAACTGTAGGCCTTTGTCAGCTGGAGCCAAGGAGGAGAGGGAGAAGCTGTTCATTAGTGCACAGAGGCTTTAAAGGGGTGGCTTTGGTAAACTCATGCTGTATGGAACATCTCTCTGCTTAGAGGAATTATTCCAGGCTTTCTGTGACCAACTGGGACTCTTGGTAAAGCAGACAATTTCAGAGAAGGGTGGTCACAAGTGAGCACAGAATATTAGCATATGATGCAGTAGCTTATTTTGATCCACATCCCCGTCCCTTGTCCCTTACATTCCTTTCTGTCTGGCTGACTGAAGTCAGTTGCTGTGAGGTGGGTAGGGAGAAATGTCTCATTCCCCAGCTTCCCGAAGTCCTGTCTCTGCCAGCTTGTACTCGGAGGACTCTCCTGCCTGATAGCTTACTTCCCACTACCCATCCTGTGGTTTGCATGGGTTTCTTTGCCAGGGACACCTCCAAAGCTGCAGAGCTAGAATTGATCTGAGCACACACACCATTAGTATGAAGTGGTGTTTCCTTGTTAAACCAAGAGCATGATGCTATTTATATTCAAGCTATACTCTGTAAAACACAGCTGAACTGAAAATGGCAGTCCAACCAGTTTGTCCTGGCACTTGTGTAGTGTCTGGGCATAGGGTAGCAAGGCTGTGAGCCTGTAGGGAACTGCAGATCCCACAGGTTGACTTTTTCCTTATGCATTGCGAAACAATTATGATTGTCACATTGAGGTTTATGTTAGCTTCACTGCTCTTGTGTAAATTATCTTTAGGATGTTTCTTATTACTTTATTATGTGTGCTTGGAAAATACTTCAATTAAAGCAGATTAGTATTTTATTAATATGATTCATATCCAGGCTTTTTTCAGGTAGCTGCAATGAGAAGAGATGAAATCTCAAAGAAAGAGGTACAGAGGATAAAAGACTTCCAGCTGGAAAGGTTATGCCTGATACTTCACTCTGTATTCCAGTTTTCACAAAAGGCAGCTTTGAACTAACTAGTAACCACAATGCAAAAATGTAGAAATACACTGGTGTGTTCCTAATCTGTATGAATGTGTGGTAAGTGCTGGAAACAATGCAGTGCTTTCAAGTATATTTGAAAGGCTGTTTGGGCATACAGTCAATATTTCTGCAGTATTATTTTTCCAGGAAGTTATTCCTTGACAAAGGAAACCTCATTATTTTGAGAGGTTTTCAACTGTATGAGGAAACTGAGGTGCATAGAGGTTCAGGTGCCGTCCTGACAGTCTTCTCTGCACAGGCAGCTGCTCTAAGCACCTGCTTGTAGCTACTGTGCCACCAAGAGCAGTTTACAAGATGAGGGTCTAAGTGCACAGAGGTTTCGGAGATAGTGCTATTCAGCTCTGCAATGCCTACAAGTCAGACAGGTGTCTAAGAAGGCAGGTTCCACAAAACTGTGGGCAGCCAGGTTGCGAAGACATAAGAAAGGCACTTTTATAGGTAAGAGTTTTTAGCACAAAACTAATACCAGAATGCCTGTGTATGCGTAGGAGAAGAGTGGGAAAATCCTTTGTTGCTTGTCTGGCAGCTCTTCAAAGTATCTGAAAACTTACACAGTACTTTGCCTGCGGTCATGCAATGAATCAAGGCCAGGCTGTCATTCCCCAAGGTAAGTGGTTTTGGTGGTGTTTTTTTAATGTAGAGTAAGCCAGGCTATTGTATTTGGGGTTAGCATCCAACTACATACAAAGTTAAGTTGTGCCATACTTTAAGGAGCTTCTACTGCCAAAAAACACCAACAAACCCAAGGAACTCAGGTACTTAGTTGCATTCTCTTTAGTGGCTTTGGTCATTCAAGAATTGCTTACGGTCACAAGTAAGTCAGAGCGAGGAACTTCAGAACCGGCTGAAAATGGAGTCTAGTTTGCAAGGGTGTTTCTAGTACAAGTTCCCTGATGCTTAATACAAGGCGAGCATATAGGGATTTCTCTCCCCTGCTTATTGCCTGTCTGCCGAGGTATTGAGGCATTTAGAAGCCTTGCCCTTCTGGTGAGTACGGCTTCAATAAGCTGTGAAGTTCCAAAGTTATTGGGGGCCGAGTGGACAGGAATGCAACATGTATGGGAAGTCTTTTCTTTCTCAGGAAACAAGGCTAGGAATATAAAGCATAAAGTCACTACCCACAGGAATTAAGGAGTTGGTCTTCTTGTTGCTGTGACCCTGCTTTTATCTGCTTTTTACTCATAGGGTATGTTTTTTTATATCAGGACAGTACTTACACTGAATCTTATTGTCCCAACCCTTCCTGTTCCTGCCCTTTAAAAACTCTTGGCATTGGCTAATTCTCACGTCTCTGTCAATTAACTATCCACAGGACCCCTTTCACTGTTTAGTTTACAGAAACATCCTTTTTTCTCTCTCATCTATACTTTTTGCACCTTCTTACTCCTCCCTTGCCTTTACCCACCTCCTCCTCTTTTGCTTAACGCTTCGGCTGTTTCTGCTTCCAGTTTTATCACACCAGTGGGGGACCAGCAAGTTGGCAATGCATGAAACCACTTCACTGATGGCTCTTACTATGTTTGCTAGTAACCAGCTGGAGAACTAAATGCTGGTGAGCCAGATACAGTCTAGTTTCACTGAATTCCATATTACCATGAGAACCAAAGCACCCACCCTTTCCCTTGCATCAGCTGGTCTGTTTCTGCTTACTTATCTCAGAGCAGCATTAGCGCTGGTTTTGTGCTCTTACTGTCTGGCCCAGAGTCGTAAGGTCAGTCTTGGTAGCTAAGCGTGATCAGATGTTATATTCTTAAGTACAGCAGAAGTCCAGAGCATGAGTTTAGGAGCAGACTGGAAGAGGACATATGGGCTTCTGTGAACCCACAGCTAAGCAACTGTAGGGTGTAGGTTTGGCACAAGACGTGTGGAGGACTTACTACTTGTGTGTTTTTTTCTCATGCTATATGACAGCTGTCCACAGACATGCAACCCTTGGCCTAGGGCTCGCATTGTATGTGTGTTGCACAGAGGCAGAATAGAGTCTCAGCTTCCAGGAGTTGATAACCTGTAAAAGATGCCAAGAGCAGGGTAATTGAGAGATAAAACTAGTGAGTCTGACTAGAGGTGATTCAAGCCATCCGGAATAGCACTGAGCAGGCACTATGTCAGTGCAGAACTTAAGGGGGGCGTTCTGTGGGAGCTCTTCACTTTTATTACTTACCTGTAGATTTACAAGTCCTCTAAGGGGGGAGGCTGGGTTCAGAAAGTAGCAGGTGCAGAAACTGGTAGTTCTCCACATGAGGAAGGCTGAATTTCACTATTACTTAAACATCAATGATTTCTTCCCCCTCTGAGGGCAATTATGCTGATTCTGCAAACTCAGATCCTAACCTGTGTACAATCTTCTTATGTCAGGGTCACCTTAATCAGGTGGGGTGAAAAATGTGTGCTGTAAGTCTGGCAATAAGATATTAGAATTTCTGGCTGCTGGCTCGCTATTTATTGCAAGCATTATTGGTTTAAATAATAATAAAAAACTCCATGTATTTTATTATTACTTCTATCACCATTTAGAAAACAGTTTGGGTCCATGATCAGGTTGTTGAAGGGGAAATTTTCTGATGAATGCAGCATAGCAATAGCTGATTACTTTTGTAAGGCAAAAGACATATAGCCCAGCTCCGGAGATGTGGCTTCAGGGCCAGCTGTATATTCTGTTAGAAAGATTGCTGTTACTGTACAGCTCACAGGGACCACAGTATTGAACTGGTTTCTGGTGCTTGCATTGCAACTGACTCCTTATGTAATGTGCTTCTGGGGGAGTCACGCCATGTGCTGCTCCTATTTGGCTCATGATTGTGCACTTTAATCTGGAGATTTTTTTCCTAAATCTTGCAGCAATTAAAAAAATCAAATTTATCTACCATTATAAAGGATGATTACCTGGCTTGGTTTTATTTCTGGTAATTTAGTTAAGTCGTCTAAATAACAGGAAGATGGGAACAGCCAAAAGGTGTGATGGTTCTTATCATAAATTTTTCATTATACCCAGGAGTTTTCTCTTAGCAGCAGGAAAATAAGCCATTCCTCATAACTGAATTCAACAGTGATTAGAATTGGTTCAGCTGGTTCCTTGATATTTCATTAAGAGCATTTGGAGTAAGGCTGAGCCTTGCTGAAATTGCTGGAGCTTGTTAGCAAGCAACCAGCAGTGAGAGAGGAGAACCATGGAAAGAAATCTTGATTTTGCCCAAGGTCTAGGTTGTTGCGTGATGTTTCCTTATGAGTCTCCTCATGACTGTTCTTTTTGCATTGATGGTTCAGCAGGTGGTTTGGCTCTGTGGCACAAGCAGAGCATGCTCTGCACACAGAGCTCTGTATCTGAAGTTTGGGTTCGTCTAGGTTGGATCCATTCTTCTTTCTTCTCCGTGCTTACTCTGTGTGCTTGAAGAAGTCAGTGTCTTTCTGCTTCCTCACTGGGAAGTTGAGAGGATAAGTGCATTGTAAAGCTGGGAAACTGTTAAATGCTTTGTTAATAGGGAATCATGTACATGCACTTAGGTAAACACACATCAGTAACAATCTCTAGCTGTTACAGTTGTTGTGTTACACCTTCCAAACTATATGAGGTGGTTTCCCTTGCGTTTGCAGAAAGTGGAATAATAACACAAAGTGATAAAAAGTCTCACAGTCATTTCAGTAGGGGAAGATAGCTATAGTGCAGTGGTTATTTACACTTTAACAGGGTTAGCTTTTCTATCACAAACAAAAAGCTGGGTCAGGTGACTGAGTTGATCTTACCTGTTTTTAGGAGTGGGGTGGGGAAGCTATGGTTACTTTCTCCATTACTTAGTGAAAAGTCAAAGCTGTTCAAGCAATTGCAGGTCCAGATCTAAAACCAAAGGCTAAGGAGATCATAGAAGTGTTTATTTTTCTCTTTTTCTGCGTTTCCCCTCCTCTTTCCCCTCTACTCCTTTCACCTCCCTCTTCCCTTTCCTCTTCCCAGTCTGATGCTTGCATAGGTCCTAAATTCAGACCCCATAGATAATACAGCAAGGGCATTGCTGTATTATATTGCTAAATTACTCCTACTATTTGTTCTTTGTCAATGTCTTGTATGACAAATGGAAAAAGGAAAACATTTAGAAAATAAGAATGTAAATCTGCCAGAATTCCCAAATAATTCATGAGCAAGGTATGCACATGACAACTAAGAGTTTGCATTTTATTATGGATTCTGTATCAAGCACATGGTGCCCCCTTTTCAAGACAAATTGATGTGAACTATACCTATTCAGCTTGATTCATGTGCCAGTCTGAGCTTTACTCACCCAGGATAGTCAGTTGCTTTAGAAGTACTTCTAAAAATTGCTTTAGTGGTATCTGCTTCAGGCTATGTTTATGCAAAGGACAATTTTTTTAGCCCAAAAGGAGCTATTTACAGCAGCTGGAATATCAAGCCAATGAGGTAAAGACTAAGATGTTCTGTGTTTGAGGAGGATGGAAATTCCAACACCCAAGCCGCTGGGTTTATTGGAAATTAGGCAGAAGGCTTTGTCATCCTCTTTGAATTTGTTCTGTCAGAGTGTGATTGTTTTCTGACTTTTTAACAGAAAATTCACAAATGTAGGCAGAGGAATAGCGTGAAAAATCTGAATGCTGGACAGTGTACCTTTCAGTGATGATATTTTTGGATGCTTGCTCTGGTAAAGGCCAAGTATTTTGCTCTATGAGATTGAATCAAGCTGACAGAAAAGACGGAGAATGAATTCTAGTAAGTGAAAATACCCTGTGAGTTACAGTATGCAGACCAGCCAAAGTGCATCTACAGATAGAAGCTCCTGAGTCTGAATGTTCATGCACTCAGCCTCCTATTAGGTTAATTAGCACGTTACTCTATTTGGGCCATACAGAAATTCAAAGTAAGGTTCATTTCTTCTCTCCGTCAGACACTTATCAGTTTATTACCAGCGTAGCCTGGACTTGAGGATTGCAATATTGACCAGTTTCCTAGAGACACAAAACTGAAGTGACTTGCCCAAAATTTGCACAGCAAGTCAGTGATTGAGCTAGGACCATGCCACCCACAGATCCAGTTAAAAATCTTGTCATCCTGCCTGTCTTTCTTGCCTCATAGAGGGAGCATACAAGCAAGTTCTCTGTTCTGTGTGTGGTTGGGTTTGTTCCTGCTATGATTGGGAATGAGAAGATTTTGCACTGCACCGTTGGTGTTCCTTTAGAGCCTCCTGCTCTACAGAAAAAACAGAAATTGAGGGGAAAATGCTTTCTGTCACTGCTGCTCATAATGTTGCAGGAGAAGGTGATGACTTCTCTCCTTGTGACTTCCAGAGCAGCAGTAGAGCTCACGTTAAACATCATGACCTCTGCATAATATCTAGATGCAAACATTGTGGCAAATGTTTGCTGATTTCAGCCTTAGGAAAGTAGGAAGTTTTAGACTCCACTCCATTCTCCTGTGCTTGAAAAGCTTGTGTAGCTGGGTGCAGCAGGGGCTGTGTTCCTGCTGAGATCTCCTTCAAAGTCTATAGCAGCAGCAGTTAGTGTCATAAGTCCCAGGCTGTCTCCTTTGGAGGTAGACCTGCATAAGAAATCTGGGCAAGACCATCATTTGGTTTATCTAGATCACTATAAATGATGTTTTGAACCCTGCCTTGCTGGGTTTGCTATCGCATACTGTCTCTTTTTTGGGTCTGATAGAGGTGTATAATAAAAGAAATATTTTGGCAAGTTTAACAGCCAGTGAGGTCATTCTTGGGGAGCATAGTAAAGTACATGACATTGTTGTGTATATAGGAGGGTGAGGTGGCTGGGGAAGTAATTTTGGTTGTACTTAGGCATTTTTTTGGCAAGGGCTAGGTAAACATGATTTATACCTGAAAATAAAACCAAACCATCCCTTCCCTAGAAGTTTGGCTGGATTAATTTCTGTGCTTCCCATGTTCTAACAGGACAAAGTAAGGGAAGCCTTTCTGGGCTTGTACATGCTCCAAGCACCACTCCTGTTAGACCCTTCTCTGTCTCTCCTGCCAACTGGCACAGCCTTTTTAAGTCATCACCATGCTATGCTTTGTGCAGAATTATCCCTGATATAATCTCACAGAGGTCGATGAAAAGATGAGTCTGGATTTCTGGAAATGCATTTTCTGTCCAGCCTGCCTGTATTCACTTCTTCCTCTTGCCTTTGTCCGTGACCTCACTCAAAACCAGTGTGGTTAAGTCGGGAGTATTCTGGGACACTGGATTTGTGCAGCAGATGCCATGGAAGGTGCACAGTGCTGGATGGATTGTTTTCTCTAACCAGTGTGTACATTAAGTACTAGGCTAAATCCTTTTGGATTATATAAGTGAGAGGAAGAGAGACTATTTCTAGAGGGTGGGGTTTTTTTTACCATGCCCCTGATTTTTGTGTACTCATGATTTTGTTCTGAACTGGAATCAGAGTGTTTGGCACATTCGATCTTTTCAGTCTATTCCAATTATAAAGATTTGAAGTAGCATCCAAAAAAGTGCTGATTCCTTCAGGCTGGCACTTGGTAGTCAGCGCAGCACTTTGTCACAGCTCTGCTTGCCAGCATGCTATTTATATGTCTTCTTATCTTGCCCAAGTCCTGGCTGGAAGAGAAGCCCAGCAGGCTGTGGTCTGCAGATAGACCTCGCATGAGCCCTGGCACTCCCCTTTACATGTCGTGTCCTGTAATAGCAACAATATCTTTCACACAAATGCTCAGATATTCCTAAAACCAGCCATCTGGAACACTCAGGCCTTACTCCTTTGTTTTAGTGATGGTCTAAATACCTTTTCTGATCCAAATATATATCTTTTTTTTTTACACTGTCTGTATGCAGGCTTTTGCATATTTGAATCTTGCATCAATCTGAGAATAATCATGGAAGTCAAATAGATTATACCTATACTGGTATTAAGTGTGGAGTAAGGAAGTAAGGCCCAGAGAATTCAAGATTTTTTCCCTTCAGGCCTGTTGTTTCAAGTATGTTAAGTCTCTGAAAAGGCAGTGGCTGGAGTGTATGTGCTATCCCTTTTGGGGCTTTTTGTGGGGAACAGAACAGTCTTGAATTAGATAAGACATGAGGCAAGTGGATGCACAGCAAGAGCAAGCTGTGAAGCTGGAGGAGGTAGAAATCAGGATTGAAGGTAAAGTTAGAAATCTGCCTGGGAGGGCTGCACAGAGGTGCTGTTGTGAAATAGCTGTGAGAAGAAGGAACCATGAGTGCAGGATCAGAGAACAGACTATGTAGACTGTGAAAGAGAAAGATGAGGCCAGGGAGGCAGCTGTGAGACGACAGGTGTGCCTGAGAATTGAAGAAAATGAGGCTGAGCTCAAATGAGGGGAAGAAGGATCTCTACAAGCAATTGTAGTTAGGATCTGGGGATAAAATGACTGAAAACAATGTTGTGATTGAGCAAAGGGGGATTATCCTGCAGATGCTGGATGTGTGGAAATAGACTTCATTTTACCTCTGAGCCACCAAACTCTCTGAGTGGACAAAGAGAGAAGACAGGATCAGCAGTGTGTGACCTGAGACTGTGAAGTTGAGAGAGAGGGGGCCCAGGAGGCAGATGCTCTGTGACACAGGGAAGAGAGTGTTGTGAACAGAGCAGGGACAAGGCCACAGGCACTTTGAAAGGGAGGGATTGGAGTTTGGAGTAGAGGCTAATCTACCTATCTAGAGGAAACAGCACTTGACCCTCCTAATTGCAGGACTGAATGAGTGCATTCCCTGTGGGTTTTTTTATAACAACTAGAACCTTTCTAGAAATGCCTTGAGATAATTTCAGTTCCCATGTTTCTTCCAGTTTTCCATTATTCTTTTCCTCATTTGCAATTCCAGCTGGACATGGACAGCTCTCAACACAAGTGCCTAAGCTGATTAACTAAATATCTGCTAGCCTGACTTAACTGCGATTCTGCCTTTCCCCTTAAGAAAAGTCCTGGTCTTTTGCAAGAATAAGGACACACCAGAATCCCAAATGTTCACTGGGGCTCCAGGCCAGCTCCACTTTTGCAAAAAGGAGTTTACTGTAAAATGTACGGTCTGTTACTGATTCTAACAGGGAGGAAGGAGTATCATGGCAAAGTCTCTTCTGTTATCTTTTTGAAGCATCGATAAAATACCAAGAGAATTACAACTATTGCTAACACCTTTTTTTTTAAACAAGAATTACTATTAGTTGAGTAATAAATGATACAGGCTTGTGAATTTACTTTGTTAGGATGTTTAGCTCTGCTCTCCATTTCTGCTGCCTTTGTAGACAGTTCTGGCATGGTTAGATTTGTTAACAGACTTCAGCTGAGAGCTGATGTGTACACTGTATATCATCCTAGCTGTACATCATAACTAGCTGCAGGATCAGATCAGGAATGAGTCTGTCCTCTCAACCTCAGTTCAGCTGAGGCTGGAAGCATTGTAAAAGCAACATATTTGCCCTCAGAGAGGATGGAAGGTCCAGTTTGTATCATGCTTCACTGCTTGCTCTCAGCTGAGGCACAGTGTTTGCAGACTGTGACTCCATTTCATTTCACAGCTGCAGGGTGAGCGTAGAAACAGCAGCACCTACATGAGGGAACAGAGAAACATAAAAGGGTAGGGGAAAAGCTGTCCTGTCAAAAGATGTGGGACATCTCCAGAGAACATCATCCATCTCTAGTCTTTACCCCACATACTCAAATACACACATGCATAGCCTGGGAGCCTTGATGCACAAATAAAAGGAACAAAAAATCAATATGTTGCTGACATTAGGAAGATAATGGTGGGTTGTACCTTTTGGTGTTGGGATCAGTTCTCTCGTGTGTAGTGAGCAGAGCTGTTTCTAATGCTTTGGAGCAGTCAAAAATTATTAATATTTAAATATAGATGCCTTTTCCATTCCACTTTCCCTGAAAGGCAAGCTATTACAGATCATGCTATCCCAGAGGCCATTAAGAAAATGCTGACGTCTTTTTTTTAAAAATCAGTTTGTTTTACTCTTTTCTATCCCAGCATTGCTGATACAACTGTCATGCTGTCCTTGTAAAAATTCTGAGATGGAAGAACTAACACCAAGAAAAATAAGTGGATAATGCCATCTCTCAGACTTTCACCTGCTTGCCAGAGCTCCCCACTGTTTCGATTGGAAAGTTTATTTCTGTACAGCAGATGCAGTTTTGAGTGTATATTCTCATGTTTTTGGGCTCCTGGCTTGCTCTGATAATGGTATTATATAAGAAGTCACTGCTGCTTTGAGGATGCTTAGGACTTACAGGACATTGAATGAAAAGTCAGTGTGTAATGGAAATAGTAAAATTTACTCACTCTACAAATGCATTTAGGTAGTGGGACACTGTCCTCCTTTAAGATAGTGGAAAGTGTTGCAAAAATGGAAGGTGTCTGGTCCCTGCAGTGGTGTGTGCACCAGTCTGTAAATAAATCAGTGCAGCCCATTTAGAATCATCAGTATAAAAGAGTTACCAAAAAGTTCTTTTATGGATGACATGCACTTTTGCTTATAGTGATATGTAGCAGGTACTGTCTCATAATGGAGAGGACTGTCTGTATAATATAGATTTTACTACCCTTCATAAATACAGAAACTGATGAAGAAACTCAAGTGACTTTCCCCAAACTGTCTCTGGAATGTGCAAATTGCAATAGTTAATTCATATATGAAGCACCAATAACCAGTCCTTAGGCGTAAACACCTTAGTTTTGTGTGGTATGAGATGAAAGAGAACAGCAGTGGTTAAGGAACTGGAAGAGTTTCTCTGCCAGCTCTCAAGGCAGAGTAGGAAAGGTACAGTGGAAGCAGGAGATGAGTCATTTTGCAGGAGGGACTTGCTATGGACTTTTTGCATGTGGAAGCTGGCAACAGTTGTAGTGTCTCCAAGGGCAGTTATTGAAGAGATTATGTTTAAAACCTGATCTAAAGACCACAGAAATCACTGTAAAGATTTTACTTGTCTTCAGTTGTTTCCTCTTGTGCAGGGAGAGCAATTTCTCCGTAGCATCAATAAACTTAAAAGTGCTGCATTCTTGTATAATTGCAGGGGGACCTGGGTGCCCATATTGACCTTCTGTGTCTGAAATCCTTTTCAACAGAGTGTTTCCTCCTGGTGCTAGGCAGTGAAGGCCAAGGGGCACTACCTTGCGCTCTCCTTGTCCATATATGAATTCTCAGGGGATGATATGACTGCTTTCCTGCCTCTTCATGCCAGCTCAGTCCTGCCACATCCATGCAGTCACGCTGTGACTGTATTGTGAAGGTGCAGCAGCTGGGAGGGATTGCTTAGCAAACACTGCTTAGTCTGCTGCTGCACCTGCGCAGGGAAACTATTTGCTTCATCCTGACTTGAATTCATTGCTCTTTATACAATAATTGATTATTCTCCTTGAATCATCAGGTTTCTTAAACTTGGGGATTACAGACAGCTTTTTAAATGCCAGACTTGCAGAAACTGAAAAGTAAAGTAGGATTTCATTATTTATTAATTCTTCTGACACCTCTTTCTGTTATGTCAGTCCTGAAGGTGTTCTCTCTGAACCAACATTAGTCCACTTCAGCACATTTTTGTTCTCCATACATATTTGGCAAATGGAGCATTTGATGTGCTCAAGAGATGCTGTGGCAGAAGAGCAGTTGGCAGGGTACAGAGAGGTCAGCAGTGCTGTGGGGCATTTGGGCAGAGCTGGGTATGGATTCCACATGACAGTCGGGTGTGATGGGAGGTGCTGGCTAATGTGTGTTTTGTGAGAAACAGTGATAACTGCGCAGTAGTTTCCGCTATGAGAGCTCAACTGTATCCAGGGATTTAAAAGAAATATTCAGTTTTATCTTTGTTAATCATAACTGCCCCAACAATGTAGGCAGGAAAAGGTGACTAGAAATTAACACATGGGTAAGAACAATTGTGCTGAGCAAACAAAGATCCTTACATTCACATACCTATTCTCTAACGACGGCTGGTAATACATAAGATGCCTAGGGACAAATATAAGAAACAGTAGTACTCAAAATGCAGGTGTATTAGAGATTTCTGCAAGGAAAATCCATGTCTTCTGTTTTGGTTAATTTTCTTTTTAATAGTTCCAAACTGTATCTGCCTTTTTACCGCTTCTGAGTGTTGAACTAACAGTTTCATAGACCCATTCGTGATGACTCCCATATTACTTTCTTTAGGGATAGTAAGTAATCTATTGATAAATGTATATAGTTAGCATTGTTTTACCCTTGTGTGCATTACTGTGTTTTAAGAATATTGAATTTGAATGCTCAGTCAGTGTTGTGAGATCTTTCTGAAACTCCTTGCAGTAACATTAAGATTTAATTACCTGAAATAACTTTGTATCTTTACCAAACCAATCAAGCAAGTTTCTTATTCAAGTCACTTAACTGTGTGACTGCAAGGCAATTTAGCTTTGAGAGAGACACTTTGAATGTTTGCATGTTTTGGATATAAATACAGAATTTCATGCAGATATTATTCTCCTAATGATGGTATAGCTTTGGTAACTACTTTTTTTCAGATTTAAATGTCTAAATAGAGGGACCAAGGCTAAAGTGAAGGATTTCAAAAAATATGATTACATCTATGGATAATGGGTAGGGTAACATCCTGTGTCCAGTATCAAATTTCATGTGTGCACAGGGACGATACCATCTACTGAGCCTCCCCATTTCTGTTCTTGTTAGTTAATGCAGTTCTTGCATTTAGGGGAGAATGCGTATTTCCTGTGGAGATTAGGAAGTAATGCTGAAAGCACATTTAGTATTGATATTTAAGAAATTTAAGTGTAGTCTTGCTTTTTACATCCATGTCTTTAGATGGCTATAGTTCAATATGCTGAAGTAATCGAAATATTGTATCTGATTGTGGCAGTAAGTAGGGAATTGGTAATAATTGATAATATAGTTGTTCTATAATTATTTGCACTGGTAAAATTGATCCAAAAAAGAAAGGAGTGCTGGGAGAGCAACCACAAATGAACCTCATAGGTCGAGCTTGATATCTGAAAGTAGTTTTTAATCCTGTATGAATTTTAAAGGACAGAAAAGTGTTGATTAAATCACAAAGAAAGCAAAGCCTCCTTTCGGTAAAGGTGCAATAAAATAAGAGAGTAATAAACCATTAATAATATACATTTCCTTATGGCCTATCGGCTTGAAATGGTTTCACTAAGTACAGGAGTTAGATGGAAAAGGCAAACTCTTTAGAGGATGAATTTCTTTAAAGGGAACTAAAGGTTCTTACAGTAGAAAATAACATATTTAAAAGAAAGAAAATTGAATGGAAAGGTGCCCCTCGTGGTCTATAGCCAACTGTAGGTGCTCTGGGATGTACAATTTAGTTATCATGGGAGCAGCCATCCGTCATGCAAGAATTCACTCAAGGCATCGTACCTTCTATCCCAAACATTCCAGAGTTCATTTGATACAAAGTACTTAGCCTTGCCATGAATGAAGCACACTGAATGTTTAGTAGCTCATGTTGATAAAAACCTGCTTTGGTCTTCCCTGGTGGCAGCTGCATTTGAGGGCATTTGAGTATGCCTACTATGGGGCTGCCCATAGCAGAACTGTCTGAGCAGGTCTAGTTGGTAGTTGTATGAGATTAGTTTGTGCCAGTATGTGAGTTCTTTGAAGCTGAAATTCACCTATAATAGCTCTGGGGTGTCTTTTTGCATTGTAAGAGAGACATTTTTAATGAATTGCAAGTATGCATGTCTTTAACCAGGGGTTTGCTCTTTTGCACATATAACTTGTATGATCACAAGTGCAGCTTTACCAAACAAACTTCCAAATTCTTCTAGAATATTTGGAAACGTCTCAAAAACAGACCTGGCTAAGCTGATGGCCTCTTTTTATAAATTCATCTGCTGACCCTGGTCCTCTTCTACTTCTGTCTGGGGATTCGGAAAAATACATGGCTAATATTTATAGGCATACATGGTATGCTGGAGCTTCCCTGCTAAGAGTCTCTCAACACAGAGCCATCATGCCTCATTGCTGAGGAGCTCAAGGGCAGAAAATACAGTGAGGTTGTGGCCTGAGCAAAACCAGGAAGGATTGCTTGAGACCATCAAGTTCTTACTCACTTGCTGTGAGAACAAATCCATTTCCTAAGATATGAAGTTAGTTCCTAAGTCACTGTCTCTGCTCTGTCCTTTTCAATTACTTCATTTGAAAGCCAGTGGCTATTTAATAGGACTTTTCAATATCTCCTTTCCAGTGCATCCACAGGGAAAATGATTTGAGGGAAATAGAGAGAAAAAGACTTGGCAGCACTAATTCACCATTAGCTACCAATTATAGTTGTGGATGGTCAATAGCATACACAGAAATAATGCAGAATGATTTAATTCTCTGCTTCATAATGCTGGCCTGCTTCCCTTTTTGGTTAGCCTACTTAAAAGTAGGGAGGAGAGGAAGATACTAGCCAGCTCATTTTACTTTTGTGTTCTTGGGTTTTTTTTTTTTTTTAGCCTTTGAATGCTTTACATTATGAAATGGGACTTGATTTTTGCCTCCTAGGTCTGGTGCAAACCACAGACCTTGCCTATCCAGAGGCGTTCTGACTCACATGAGACAGCTGTGTGCTTCTCAGGCTGGTTCGTAGATGGGCAGAGGATGACAGTGAGCCAAAGAAATCTCATTAGTGTTTATCCACAGGGACCTCACGTGAGATGTGCACTGCTCCTGTGTGTGCAGCACTGCAAGCAATTAAGCTTGCTTGAGTGGAGAAAGCCATGATTTAGTAGTCAGTGTAAATAAGAACAGGATTAAATTATCACTGGGACATGACACTAGCCACAGTTCATTTTTGGGGCCAAGTTTCTTGCATATAGGCTTCCATTGTGTTTTCTTAATTGAGAATAAAAAAGTGTTTCTTCCCTTCTACAGAAAAAAGTTAAGGGTTTTCAGCCAGCTGTAGTTCAAGAACATTTCATTCACTTAATATATTTTAGGAGTTGTTTCTTGCGTGCTTACCCTGGTATCCAGAGCTGTCCTTCATAGAGCTGTTGCACACAGGATTAAAACAAGTGTTTTAATGTTTGTCAGTTTGCCCATAAATATGAAAGACCTGTCTTATTCAATTATTATATTGATACTACGACTATCTTTTCCATTTTCCCAGATGTGAAAATAGGAAATGACAATGTCAGAAGCAGTGAGATATGCAATAATGTTCCTTTTTGCATTGTTGGTCATTTGCCTAGTAGCTTTTCATGCAACTATTTGTGTATTAGTCTGATTCAGTTGCAGTTTCTTTGTATATACTGTAGAGAGATGCTAGTACTTGAGACGTGCAGAAATGAGACCATAAGAACTGCTGAATTTCAGATAATTCAGCAGTTCTCGAATCCTGGTAACTTTATCCTTTCACAATTAAATAGTTTTAGCTTTTACTATTTTTTCTTTATACTGTATCTGTGGTTAAAAAAACTCATATAAATAATAGAGAAAATAAATATACATAAGAACCCTAAAATTTACTGATGATAGAAAGATGTGTATATATAAATAGCGGTGACTTTTTACTAGACCAAATACAAGTTTTCCTGGTATATTTGGAAGACATTGGTTATATGATGAAAGACTGCTTTTAATTCAGAAATTGCTTGTAAGGTCTTTAGTTTAATCCACACATGACCAGCTGAAGGAAGATTATACAGTGAGTAATATACTTTCAGGACTGCTTTAATGAAGTCTCAGACTGGGAGTCAAAACACCTATTGTAGAACGGACTCAGGTCTGCAGCATGATTTTGGGCACACTGCCTCAACCCCATCAGCTTTCATTTCCCCTCTGACCTTGAGTATATCTGGTCTATTTAGGATGTAGATGTATCATAAATCAGATTCTCTTTGATGAAGTGCTTGCACTATGCATTCATGATCTTTGCTTCTGAAATAATCTTTCATTAAATCTGCCTGGATGAGGGGCCTCTCTGAGACTTCTTCTAATTTAGGAGCCATTTAAAACAAGCAGATCTTTTTTTTGTGTCAATGATTTTTAATTGGAGCTGAATTTTCAATGCAATCAGAGCAATATTTTAATTTGCTTTGCACTGTTGTTTCCTCCTTATGGTTCTTTAGCATTGTTGGAGTAACTAATCTTCAAACAAGTGCCCCAGCCAGGAGCTCTGAGCACTCCCCCAGTGCCTGATATAAGGATGTATCAAGAAGCCCCTGTGTTTTGCAGGGACTGTGGATCTCACCTTCTCAGCTTGTGGAGTTACCCCAACCTGACTCTTAAGTCATGCAATTTTTTTTTTTGGCCTGTTTGTTTTCTCCCTGGGGATTTTAGAGTTACTGTTACCCAATGAAATCCTAAAGGGAAAGTGAAAAAGATGACATTATCAGCAATGATGGAAAGATATGTGCTGTACTGGGTTTGGTCAGGGGCTGTCAGAAGGGAAGAGGACTTGCTAATGAACAGTGAAAGGAGAAGCAGAGGGTGCACTCTCCATTCTGTCCTCATTAGGCAGCATTTTCATATATCACGTAACAGATAAATCCCAGAGTGCAATACTTCTTTTCTGAGTATAAATGGACTTGTATTAGTGCTGTGGATGTGAGAACCTGCATTAGACTGTATTTTTATCTTGGCACTAACATTTGCCCACCTCCTGAAAAATGCCAAATGTTAACTCTTTGGAGAAGCTTAAGACTTGCCTTTATTTTACTGTCTCAAACACTGCAATCCTGATTAGGTTCTGCAACAAGCATGTGCAAATTATGCTACAAGTGTTTCAAATGGCATTTTCATGCTCTTGGCTGCTAATCAACGTGCAGAAATGCTCTAACGTTTAAATAGCTTTAGCAAACTTCACCAGAATTACTTGCTAAGAGCAAATTGCAACATCAAAGCTTAATTTCACTGAAGCTGCAACTTTCAAATGCCCATTCAGCCTTGACACGAACCCTTCAGAACTGAACTTGCACCTGCTCCTAAGATGCAGACTTTTCATCATATGCTAGTTCTGTTGATGCAGGCTACTTGAGAGTAACCCCCTGAAGTGATCCTCTGGAGTAAAATGACAGTAAGGCTGGGATCCTTATGCTTTTAAGCCAATAGCAAGAAAGCTAGCATCTAATGTGTTTCTCTTCCTGTGTACTTGTTTGCTGTGGGTTTTTGTTGTTTTGTGGTTTTTAGTGGAGAAACCTACTTGCAAAAGTCCTGCTGCTATTTGTGCAGATCTCAATTTGTGCTCTACTGACTTGTGAACATTGGATCCCTGACTGCAGCCTCTCCAGGTTTACCAAATGTAAAATAGGGAGGGTTGTATCACATGGAAGAGCTTTCAGATGCTACTGCTTCTACTACATTTTAAAATAGCCAGTTGGAAAGAGCTTTGGAGAAATAAAATTTCCTTTAAGTTGTAGCAGAAATATGTATAGGAACTTGTTTGCCCTGTTCAGTTTTCTCTTTATATGCAGATTCTATTTTTAAATGTAAATCTGTGAAGGCATTTAACATCTCTGTCATGCTAGTCCATTTATAGATTAGCCTTGTTAGTAAAGCTTTAACAATATTCTAGAGCTTAGCAGAACAGTGAGAGTGTGGCTTCTGAAGGGGGATGCTGGGCATCTGAGTTCTGCCTAGTCCATTACCCTCTGGCTTGTCAAGACTGGTATGGTGCTGGGGTGGGCACAATAAAATACTTTTCTCCCTCTGTTTGTTAGGCAGAATGGTTACTTAAAATCATTGTGCTCACCAAACAGGTCCATACACTGGAAGTTAATTTGCTGTCTCTATTCTGCAGTGTCTATTACATAACATTGTGGCAGGTTTTCTTGTGTATTTTTCTGTAACCAATATAAAAATTATTTTTGTATTCTTTGTACCAGACTGCACCTTTTTGCA
The DNA here is from genome assembly GCF_947461875.1 of Haliaeetus albicilla. Lineage (NCBI taxonomy): Eukaryota > Metazoa > Chordata > Aves > Accipitriformes > Accipitridae > Haliaeetus > Haliaeetus albicilla. Next base: position 8,288,084 of record NC_091494.1, on the reverse strand, counting down.
TGTGCACCTAATGATCCTTTTTCCTTCTCCCTTGCTTGTTTATAGCACCCTGACTTGAATTAGATCCCTGTGATTTGCATGTGGATCGGGTGTAAGTGCAACTAAATTTTTGAGTGTTTGCCCTGTGATAAGTAGTATGTGTGGCTTGTTTTGTGCTAATTTCACATGTGAAATGGAATTAAACTTTGCTGCTCCTGGTTCCTGCCACAGTCACCAAAGGTCTTGGAGAGTCAGTGGTGGGTCAGTCAAAGTAAGACAGTGAGCGGAAAGGTGTTTACAAAAGGTGTCATGGAGCAAGCTAGGTGTCTCCTGAGAAGCACAGCCCCTCAGTCCAGCCCCTGGGAGACTCTCGGTGAAGCTCCATCACCCGTGGAAGAGAAATCTGGTTCAGACAGAGGTCTTAGGAAAAATAGTTTGTCTCCCAGGACATTCACAGAGAGTAATACACTAGTAAAGCATAGCCAATATTTTCACAGTCTCTTTCCTCCCAGAGTTTGAGTATTTTGCACACTGCTTTCAGTGAGTTTTGAATCCACATGATGAGGTTCATGGTAATAATCTTTTCTATTTAATTTTTTTTAAAACTAACGGTAAAAATGAGGTCTAAATTACACTCCAGGAGGCTTTGCATCTCATCTCCTGGCCCTTTTGATCACACTTGTTCACTTACTTAAGAGAGAGCATGTCTTCTTTAAAAAAAATTTCCCACTCACAGGTACAAATAGTTCCTTAATATCAAAATACCAGTTGAAAAACTCAGAAACCAAATATATCAGCTTAATAAAATTTCCAGTTCCAAAATAGACCACAGCTCTACATCAGCTTCTCACAGACTTGCACAGAAGATACCGCAAATAATTGAGTAGTAAATGTATCTGGATTAGCTACTAGCATTAATAATATCTGTCATAGTTAACAACTACTTTCAATATATAGTCATTCAGTAGTAGTTTGACAGTGTGAATTTTAGTGCCATAATTCATGCTAGCTTTTCTGTTAGGGCTGTGACTGAGAAGTAGCTATGTACTAGCCATGAATTATTGTTTTGTCTTTCATTCCTTGCAGTGTCATACTGAAATATTTTATATTGTTATACTTACAAAAGCACAATGTCTCAAAACAGCCCCCTGAAAATAAGTAATTCATTAAGTAGGGGATCATAGAAGCAGAAAGGAGTCTTCTCTCAATAGCCCAAGGCTGAAAACATTTCAGCACACAAAGGAGCGTTCTTCACTGCACTGTTCGTAACTGCAGCACTACTTAGATGCCCAGCTAAGAATCTGATGCTGCTGTGCTAGGCCTGTACTCACACATGTAAAAAGTGCTCTTTCTTCAGCTTTATCCTTAGAACCATCAGCCTTTTGCTCACAAGAGTTTGTGATGCTACCTCAGGGCTTACCTCCACCAGGTTCTGAAGCACAGGGAAGGGAGAAGCACAAAAGCCGAGGCAGGTCATTATTGATGAAGTTGTTGCTGCTGTTGCTATTACATTTGATTTGTCAAGAACCAGCAGATTTCTTGATACTGTGCCAGACGGAGGTGGATAATTCCTGTTCTCTTGAGCTTAAAATCTAAGTGCCACCTCTGTGAGCTGTACAGCCTTTTACTGATCAACCGGTGCTCTCAGTTGTTTTTTGAAGTTGCAGTAACAGCAAATACCATTACAGAATCTGATCCATGCTAAGCAACTGGATGCTAATGCACTCGAAGACCCTGAGGAAAAATTAATTTATGGGCATGATATTAGCTTGCTTTATTATTTGGGGCTGATCTGTAATCATTTTCCTGCAAGGTATTTGATAGATTTAACGTAGGAGAGAGTAATGCTGGATTGGAGTAACAAGGTACTCCTCCTCCTGCTGCATGGAGGGTGGAAGGAAGTGAATGATAAGAGGAAAACTTTGGAAGAAAGTTGAAGGGGAAAGGCTGGTGAGAGCAGGTGCTGAGAGGAGACACTTTCGCAGAAGAAAGGGGGTGATAGGCCGGCTCATGAAATAAAGCAAAGTATGGAAAGTTAGAATTGTTAATGGAGGGAGCTGAGCCTTTATGCCTTTGAAAAATATCTTGCTTCATGAGTATCAGATTTCTTTCAGAAAGAACAGTTGTTATGACCCAAAAGCCTCATCTGTGTCCTCAGTTTGCATTTGCTATGGTGCCGTGGGAAGCCATGGCTAATCTGCCTGCTCGGCTCTTCACTGTGTCTCCAAAAGACAAGTTCTGCAGTAGCAGTTCTTTTGCATTAGTCTTTGCTTACAATATGCTTCCTTTTGGCTCTGGGGCATTCTCAACAGCATTGTAAATAATGTATCAGGACAGTCCATCTTCATTATAGCAGACACAGTGGAAAGCTGTTTGAGGAAACGGTAAACTTGCATTTCTTTCCCTGTCCGGATCTTTCCAAATTTTTCTGAGGTGCACATGTATTTTTATTTTTCTATGTGTATGTAGTCATTAAAGTGGGGTATCACATTCACCAGTTTTTTTGAATATGAGGAATGGAGCTGCCTACGTTTCAGTCTTAGAAAAGGTCTAATCTAATTCCACCCACGTACTGTTACTGTGCTGATTCCTGTGCAGTTCTGTAAAGTGAAAGCAGAGTAAACAAAGGATGGATTTAAATCGCAGAACTGTAAGATTCTTTCCTGGGCCTTTAAAAGCTTGGGAAGAGATCTTCTAGAGTGAAATTCAACTGATTTTTACATATTATGTTAGCAAATAATTTACTCCTTTGTGATTCCAGTACTTGGAAATCACATCCTAGGGTCCTAGTCCAATACATACTGATCTCCAATTATTCTAGGGACAATAGGTCATGCATGCAGAAAGCTTATTTAGACTAAACTTATTAAAAAACCCAACAAAACTGGTCCAGATCTTTTTTCCTTTTGTATTGATTGCAAAATTTTAACTTTTTGAATATGAAGATCTGTCCCTTCATATCAGGATTTTTGGAACCCTTTCAAATGTTCTATAACACGAAGTTCTTTCTTCAGCTGAACTTTCAATTTATACTGCAATATATCAGATTAGTATTACTAGTGCCATTAATCAATCCATTAGTTTTCCCAGTGAAGTTCTCAATTTCTCTGTGACTGGGAATTTCTTAGGCGAATCTTCATACTGGTGCTATGAGAAAGGGAAAAATTACTAAAGAAAACATACAGACATGCATAAATATATCTTTATGCATCTGCAGAAGAGACTGCAATTCTGCAGATATATTTATACTGAGCTTCTGAATTAATGTGTTCACTCAGCAGCCTACCTCACTAGTGGTCAGTCAGTTCAAAACTTTTGTAGTAACCATACATTGCTTGAACATATAGTTTGCATTTACTTCTAGCTCTTTTAATGAAGGTATAGTATTCTGTGCCCTTAATGTATGATCTTTCTCTAATTAAATTTTAAATACTACTTTCAAAAAAAATTCAGAAAATTTTAAACTTTGGATTATCATGTAGTACACTCACTATATTTTTTATAGTATCCTTCATTTGACTTCCATTTGAATATGCTTTATTTGATGAATAATATAAACCAAGGTGCAGTATATGATATTGGTTATACATGCAGGGAGAACTTGGAAAACTTAAGGATGTGGGGGCCCACCCTATAACACCACAGGGTGTATTCAGCTGTGACTAAGCCAGAAGCTCTTGAGCCAATACTGACTGTAATCCTTGTTGTGCAGTGACCTCTACAGCTAGAGGAATGATAAAGGCTGCTTTTAAGCTATATCTGCTGGTCTGTGACTGGCACCTCCGAGTGCAAACCACATGTCAAAAACAATCTGCGTAACTAGTGTAGAAAGACCCAAGGGGTTTCAACTAAAGTTAAACTTGTGACAACCTGTCCCCATTTTACTGCTGAATGACAATCATGAGACATCTTACATGTGCTAATGACATCAGTGTTGTCAAAATACCACAGATACGTTCTTGATAAAACCTGACAGAGGAAACCTAAAAATTTATAATGATGGCAAACTTCTGTATGTGTAACTTAGAATTCAAGGCACAGTTATTCCAGAACTTTAGCTGTGGGTTGTTTTACTTGAAATTATTTGTACTTATTATTGAATTTGCTGTGACCTCTTTTATTTCCTTTCAAGTCTTCTGGTGGGCATTAGGGCAGAGATTTGTCAAACAGAAAACCAATTCATTGTGGCATTGTGTCCACAGGTGATTGCTGTGATATATATACTTTGTTTGTTACATATACTATGACAGAGTCTCAGGAATGGATTAAACTTGGAGCCCTGTTGCACTGAGTGCTGCTGTGTGCTCTGGGACATCGTCCCTGTTCCAAAGAGCTCCAAATGGTGGAGGGGAGAGTATTCTCTCTCTGCAAGATAGGCAGAGATCAGCTTGGCCAACTAATGCAAGAAGCCTCATGTAAATACAATTTTGAATCAGATCTGGTGAACTGCATCAGAGTTGGTAATCTCAGCATTGTCCTTGCTCTCAAACATCAGGTTTGAAATTCGCGAGCATTACAAAGTTGTTGTAAATGAAGCCAGTGAAGAATAACAAGATCTTCAAAGGTTTTTAACAGAATTTCCAGTATCTTTGACTAAGATGTGATTATATTATGCTCATGGAATAAGCTTCTCTGTTCCAGGCTAACATGATCACATCATAGTTCCTGGTTACAGCAAAAAGAGTTTAAGGAGTACTGCAAGCAACTGCTGCACTAAAGATATGGCTTTCCTGTACCACCATTTCAAGCTGTTCTGTGTTCTCTTGGTCCACACACAAACCCCTCTGACAATAGGTGTGGTAATGTTTCACTGTGAATACACTTGTTCAAATAGGTTTGTTGACTAAAACCTGATTTTTGCTTTCTCCTTTCTTGTTTTTTATCCATTTTGCAGGTGCTAGTAGCACTTTGTTGCGTTTCCACGTTTCACCACACCCAGAAAGGCAGGCAAACTTTCTCACAATTCAGATAATGTACCATACTGGATTACAACAAAATGCAGGCCAGGTCTGCAGAAATCCTAACAGCACAGCATCAGGGACATATCACAGAGTGTGGTGTAAGGCTCTGTGCTGTGGCTGCTTACACCTGGCTTAGGCTGGTGTTCTCAGACACTTGTGCCTGTCAGACAACCTTAGCTGTGAGCAGCTGCATCTTAACATCTTCCAAATCCCTTTGGAACAAAGCCTGGAAGTTTGGTAACGGAGACCCAAATAGCACTTAAAATGGCACTCCTGCTGCTTTGTGGTTCTCTCTTAATGATTAAAAACCAATCTTGATATGCTGTCAGTTAGCACTGACAGAGAAAAAAGGACATTAGCTGCCTTGTGAGACTGAGACATCTATTCATCAATTAAGAAAGAGATCTCTCATTTTGCAGATTAAGTATCTAGCGTGTGTGACATGGTGGATGCTCTGGGTGGTGAATAATCAGTAACAGAACAGAATCCTGGGCAGACTCTGCCAAAAGGCTCCAGACTACTAGGTTGCTTCCCCTAGAGGAGGCTTTTAAGTCTACGGATATACACAGATTTATAGGATGATATGAGGTGAGCCTGTTTTTGTTTTTCCAAAACCAGAAGCAATTACTGTTTCTACACAAACATTAACTTTTTTGCTTCCAACAAATTTTGTTTAAAAACATGTTGTGAAAAACAACAGTAGCAGCAAAATAATGGAAACCAAAGGTGTTACCTGACATGCATCAAGTGCTATCTACTTCTGCAGGTCTCCAAGGATGCTCAGCACCTCTTAGTTTCAGGTGTCTCAATTTTTCATTCCCCAGAATGAACAAACTTATTTTTCTCACAGCAAATATAGCAAGTAAGCAAGAAGAGGGTCTAGTGAAGCAAATACTTGACATAGTCAAGGGCTCAATTATGCATCAGTGGATTCAATTTATAGAGCAGCGAGCATCAGTCTTGGATGAAGTCAGTCTCCTACACAGAGCACTAAAGCATGCACTGACAGAATGAATTAGAGTGCTAGCCAGAAGTCTCTTCTTCCAAAAGGTAATTTGATTCAGTCCTACAGAAATTAGACTCCAGAAGTGGAATATTTACATCTCTTGTTTGAAGAGCATGTTTATTACTGACTGGCTTGTTATTTACTGAAAACTTTTTCCTTTGATACAAGCATAGCTCTCCAGAAGTAATCAATTGAGAAAACACCCCTGTGCACTTGCTTTACAGATCTAAGCATCTCAGAATAGGTCAGTGATAAATTTTTCCCAGATGTGTTTTGATACAAGTGAGCAATTTGCGTGACATCTGGATAATGCAGGTGCTATAAAATGCATATAGAATTAAGGAGCCTCAAAAGCCATCTTTATCTGCTTCTCTTAGTTACAGGACCAAAAAAAAAAATCTTTTTTGTGAGAAAGTGCTAGAGTTCATCCTTGCGCTCTTGGTACTATATGCACTGCTTTAATGCATGGAGAGTGTCACAAGATATAAAAGAACAGTGTTGAGGATCCAGACTGAGGCCAGTTGCGTTACTGTTTGCTTTTGTGTGCCAGTAAAAGGCTGATTATATGGCTGTGGTCTGCCTACATATGACCCTAGCAAATCAATAGAACTTATCTGTGTTGTTGCAGACAACCAAATATTGGCTCTTAAGTACTTCTGTATCAGCTTGTACATCTGAACTGGTTAGGTTTGCTCCCGTTACTCCTGTTGAAAGGAAGATTATCTTTCAGAACCACCAGACAGGTTTGGAGATTTTTGCTTTTCCATTGGAAAAGCTTTTATAGAAGCAGAATGCATCCAACAGCCAAAACTAGAAGATTTTTTTACTTCAAATGCAGAGCAGCAGATAGTTGCAATGAAGCTGTCTTGAGCCCTTAAGTTTGACTGAGGCCTTGAAGTCCCATCTCAAGTCCTAGATGATGAAACACTGGTTTGCTACCAAAAGAAGGGAAGCAGTGTGCATTCTTCTCCGGTGTGTTCTGCTAAGGAAGCTGCTATCAGTTCGTATTAGCTGGTGTAGCGGTGAGCAGACACAGGCTGAGTTGTGGTGAAGGACTGTGTGTTCTCTGGCCTTTCACAAGCCTCACCCACCCCTACATAAAAGTCTTGAACATGATTTGGATCTTCTCCAAAACACAGTGCCTCATCTTCTTCCCCCTACTTCATTCACTAGTAAGTTAGCAGCTCCACCTGAGGTTGGTGGACACTGCAAAAATGTGTTGACATCAGACCTCATTTTTCTGTGGCCTGAGCAATCTGGCATGTGATCTGAGGGTCGGGTTCATTGCAATGGCTGTACAGTGTGTTTTGCAGATATTTTTCACTCAGCTGTTGGCAGGGCCCCAGGCTACTGCGGCTCACTCCATTGACTCTTTTACTTGCATTTCCAATTTTTTTTGTGTGAAAGCTCAATCTATCATAGGCAACCTTTCCACTGGCCATTAATTCTCACTGACTGGCTGATTGACTGGACACTCATGCTGCATCACTTTGAAAGTTAATAGGATTACTAGAAATGCAAGAAACAGCTCACATGGTGACTGTAAAAAGGACATGATAGACAATTTGTCAGGAATCATACAGTGAGTGAGTTCACCTCCTCTGAGGTATCCAAAATTGCATTTGACTGGTGGCAGCCTTAATTGACCAATTGTCATTTTGATTGACAACCTACAGCAGAGTATAATGAAGCTGGTATAAATTAAATGAAGATGCAATGACGGGGTGGCTCAGGGCTGTCATCAGGGTATATCCAGACTGCACAGCCCTGCTAGCGATTCCTCACTCCCTGCACACAAGGCTCTGTGCTATCATGTCCGAGACAGACATGAGGCCACACTAGGAGGCACCATGGACTGAAATGCCCACCTGCCTGCAGTGATGAACAGGACAGATGTATCGTGCCAGATCCGCTGAGCACTATAATATACAGTCTGCTCTGCAAACAGCATAACATCTCTGTGGAGTTATACATCTCTGTCTGTGGACAATAACAGACAGGACTGGAAGGCAAACTGAGTGTGTCTGCTTCTATGATATAGCCCAAGTCACAGGTTTTTATACTGACAAGATAGAAACACAATAAATAAAAGGATTTACTAGTCTGTAGGCCAGTTTTTAGTCTAGATGACAGTCTAAGGCACCCTTTTGTCCCATGTTCTTATTGCCTTTAGACTAAAGAACTTAAAAGGAGTGTAATGGGCAGGTACCTTTTCCATTGCTTTTCTTTTCACATTTGCAGAATTGTAGTTTGCATGCATTTTTTTATTAGATACTGAAGAAGACTGAGAGGTAGAGAAGGCTTACATGTGTTCTACCTTGGGTTGAAAAGAAACTTAATTCCTGTTTCTCCCTGAACATCCCTTCAACTCCTCCCAGTGTCCCATTTCTTCTTTTCCAACCCTGGAAAGAGCAGGCTTGGGTTTTGTAGGCAAATCTGGTTACTGATGCTCTCTAAATACAGCATCATGAGATGTGTTGGTTTGGCAATACAGAGGATGTTACCAAGTTGCTGAGCAACTACGTTACGTTCCTTTGGCTATCAGGAACTTTGGGAACACAAACAAAACTAGCTTGAATAAAAAGGAAAAGTTTGTGTTGCTAGAAAATATGTAAATGGCTGCAGATCACAAAATCACACAGGGGAAATTAAGGAAATGTTTTAACACAGAATTCTGATTCCTCGAATCAGAGCAAAACTCAATAATAAAATCGTTTTCACGCTTTTAGCAAGCTCTCACAAAAATATGTGTCTTCATATTTGTAGTACAGAGCAGAAGGTGTTCATGTCAGTGCATGCATGAGATAAAGAACTCTAGAAACTGTATTCAACTACAGATGATGCTGTTCTTTCTGTTATGAACCTAAAGAAGGTGAGAAGTGGCAAGATGGTCTCCAAGGAGGGAATATATGAAGCGGTTATAAAGTGAAGGTGCTGCAAAAATAACCATTCTTGGGGTTTTTGAGAAGAGTGATAGCACTTCCTGTTATAGTTGACTTCTGCAAGATTCTTCCTAACACTTCAGGTATTCAAAATATCCAAACATTTCTTTTTTCTAAGTCTGTGCACTGTAGATCTCTATGAAGGCACGAATTCCTTCAGAATGTGCTCTTCAGCTGCTGAATTGGTATTGGTTTATTTTTCTTCACTTCGGTTGTAATCTTGTTTGAAGTGATTGTGGGGCTCAGTAGTGACTGAAAGTAATTTGGGTATGGTACACAGCCCACATCAAACACTCCCTTGTGGCAAACACAAGGGTGATCGTGTCCTTTTGGTAACATTAGCATTAAGGCCAAAGAATAAAGCTGAAAGACAGGATTGCTCACACCCCAAGAGGGATGTTTCTGTGTTGGGAGGGTCAAAGAGAGCTCTTGGAGCAAGGAAAGCATCTTCTTGTTGCCCTGTGTTGGGAATAAACAGAGAAAGGGTTTTCACGGCCTTCTTTTCCTCACAAAAACAGTCAGCAGTCTAATTTTTGATGGAGGGGAGAAAAGAATGATTATTTCTTTCTCAACCTTTACTGTTGAGTGAAGTGTTCTCTCGAGTTAGCATTACTTTCCTTTTTGCACCTTGAGAACATGTCGCCATTAGCTCTTATATCAGTAAGGCTGCTCTAATTCTTTCCTTCTACTGATTTTTGTGAAAACAATTATGCAAGATCCCTATTCTGTAACTTGAAAGGCAGCACGACTTGTGAGATTACCCATACCCACATGAACAGAACTGTTTCCAGATCAGTCCACATGCCAATCCCCCAATGACCATAAGATTCTGAAATTGTGTATCCTCACATGTAATGAGAAAAGTGTTCATGAGGATGAAAAGTGCAATTTTTAAAATGCGGATAAGTACAACTTCCAAGACTGATAGGGGTAGAGGATAATTTAGGAACTGAAGAATAGACTGTTCCTCTCAAAACAGCACTTCTAGACCTCTCTGCATGCATAGGTTTTTTCGTACCAGTAGAGCAAAATCAGTGTCTCAGTGGAAAAATACATTTGTCTGATAAACTGATAGTTGTGCAATTAATAATTAATAGAATCAGATTGCCTTTTATCAAATTACCTTCCTAGGCAGGAATAAGCCTTTCTGATTTAATCCTAAACATACACACGAGCATATGGGGACAGTTGTCTGTATCATAACTTTAATAGGATCGCTAAGTGCTAAAGCTTCTTTGTACGAAAGAGGATGGTGCTACATTTTGAAGTTTCTTCTCTCTTTAATAGCAGTGTGGCTAATTTGGTAGTTCTTGCTTAGATCACCACAGTCTGTCTTTTTCTCTCAGGTTTGTAAGCTAAAAGCACTGAAGTAAAAACAAACCAGCTCATCTGCTGGAACAGTAGTAAGTCAGAAAAGTGTCATCTTTTACAAAGGACAGCTCTCACAGGAACCCTATTCTTATGAATAGGCAGAAAAGGATGGATTTAGGAAAAAGATGTCAGATGTGACAAAGTGAGAGATTCAAACACAGGTGCTGAAAGTGAACTTCATTAGTATTTTTATTAGGGGAAGGCAACTGCATGCAAAAGTTTACGTAGTTTCAGGGCACAATGAGGTTTACGTGTTTTCCTTTTACACAGAAAAGAGAGTAAGCTTTTAGTCTCACTATGAGACCAATAAAGACAAAAGAAAAGCTAAATCTCTAGGGAAGTAGGTAGTGTGCATTTGCTGTCTGCAGATACACTCATTGAACTGAACAGGTTTTAAAGATACCACTCAAAAGAAAGAGGGCTACCATAGCGCTGCAGGTTGTTTGGGATGATGCATTCTCTTTACACATTGTTTTTTCACAACTGCGTTTGAGGAGGAAAAGTCATGTGGGCAAACCTAACTTTGCAAGGAAAAAAGAGTGATCCTTCCAAACTGAAGTGAGTTATATAATCAGAAGAATAGGTACCAGTCCTAATTGGGCGTGGAAAGCCACATGTGAGATTCAGAGACAGTCCAAGATTTGCATCTATGCTTTGGACCCGACATAAATGCTTAAGTGTAAATCCAATGATGTGCAGCATGCTTCTCTCTTGCAATCATAGCTGTGTCTGCAGTACAGCACAGATGTCACACAAGCTGACAGGTGGCAGTGCTGGTAATGCAGCCCCTCTAATATGTCTATGCTCAGCTACAAGCAGAATTGTAATTGCTGCTTAGATACTCTGAATCAGCAACTGCAACCTGCACACTGCAAACCCAATTGTCGGTTGAACAGCGCTTCTTTCCACTGCTCTGTATTTAATTTAACATCAAATTTATAATGTTTTTAAGGATTAAATTCATTGCCAAAACAATGAATTGTTCTATCTGAGGAACCTTCTTTCAGAGCAGTCAGAAACAAAGAGGTATTCATAAAAACACAAATAGAAAAGCATTTATTTAAGAAGTGTGTACAACCACTGCACCAGTGTTGAAGTGGGTCACATTTTGATTTCTGAACATTTCTGTGTCCGGAAGATGGATAGGTTTTTATTTGGTTTCTTGGATTTTTGTTTGCTTGGGCCCTTATAATCCAGAAACCATATAAGTCTCCTTTTTTAATAAACAGAAGAAAGGATGTGATAGCTCTGTGGTTGCCTTCTACTTCCTTATGGAGGGCTAACCAAGTACAGAACTCTTAACTGTATGCTGCTTATTGCACAGCTGATTGTATTATGCCTGGATTATGCAAGGCTTGTGACTTTTGTATCTGCAGAGCTTCTGGTAATGCTCTAATCTAATGGCATTTTATGTTTTCTTTTTGCTTTGCTGGTGTTATAAAATGTATGTTAACTGTATAAGAGAATTTTTAAAGTTTCTTTATGTACTGGTATAGCATATTCTATAGAATATCTCCAAAGACTGGTAGGAAAACAATTTGCCTTGCCAACGAAGGTTGCTTCTACCAAGATAAGTTTAATTGCTTTAAGAGCTGTCAGAGTGAGTTCTCAGTGTCTGATTTTTTTGAACAGTCTTGAAACTTCTCTGAAATTGAAGGACCATTATATTGAGAAGTGAATTTTTGTTGTTTACTTTTTGGGGGAAATATCCTGGAGAATCTGTTTCCTGTCAAATGCTGCAGTTCTCCAAGATCACTCAAAAACTCTGCTCTCTTGAAAAATAGAGCACCAGTGAAGAATCTCAAAGAAAAAAGGAGGTTTCCAGCTGTGACACATGCTAATAATATCTTGCATGGGTTTGAGCAATTCCTCATGAGGTCCCGAGTCATGTTATAAAACTATCGACTGGGAAGTATAGTACTCAGGTCTATAGCGTTTCAGCCATCTAAAAATCTGTGTCCAGTTCTGTACTCAGTTTAACTGAGCCTCAGGGAGTGCTGGAAGATTTTTAGATCAGTAGATGACAGGGACTAGGAAGCTTTCCTAGCACATTTGGAAAAGAAACTACTGGAGACCAAAAAGCACTGAATGCCCCAGAAGGGCCAGGAGTGACTGAAATGGTTTCTGTTGGCTCTTCTTGTTCTCATGCACATTATGGTCTCCCTAATACTGGTTTAAGTCCAGAAGAACTTCATTTGGATGCAAAGAGAACAGGTGAGATTAAAATGTAGCCTCATGGATTTACCCTGTGACAACTGTCTCTTTTTCTGGCAACATTTTGAAGCCCAAGGCATAGTGACTGCCTGCAGACTACAGTTTTTTTAGTGAACTTCCCCACAGCTGGTGTGTTTGCAGTGGGACCTCTTGTTCTCATTATGCCCCTTCTGGGAGTTGCCACAACTCCCTTGGCAACACTTGCCTGAATTGTGTTTCTTATCTTGTTCACACCATGCAACTCCTGGCTGTACAGTCAATGGCACTGTGCTGCATATCTGTCTGTGAGCAAGATCCGGACACTGCCTGTAGTTTCTTTAGTTCAGCAAGCCTTGGATAGCAGCTACTAGCAGTTAACTGGCAGCCAGATGTTCATGGAAGAGGGGAAAGAGTAGCAGAGCAGTTCTAGACATTTGAAAATAAAATTGTTCCAGGAGATATTGCTTTTTAGACACTTCAGAGTAGCAAGTACCTGGATACCTGTCTCCTGAGACATGCAGTTTCTGCTGCTCTTGTATCATCGGGAGGACAGGGAAGAGTGCATCACTTCTTTGAGTTCATTCCTTTAATTGTCATTGTTTCCACATCCAGTGCTTCTAAATGAAAGCGCAACGTCTGCTTCTTCTTCCCACGCACCTCAGTTTTGCAGTGTCTTCGTTTAGGGAGCTTCTTACTGTAAAAATGATTTTATGTTTTGCTATTTTCACTGTAACAGAAGATGATGGGTTTTGCATACCTGGAGTGAGACTTTGCTTTAAAAATGTTATTCAGTTACACAAAGAAGAAAATACCTAAATAAGTTTTTTTGCCTACCCTGCTAGGGAAGTGCCTCTGTTAACAACTGTAGTAATGATCTTTACAGTCTATCAGTTGCACCTAACGCACTCTTTCCTATATTGCGCCACAAGCTCTAGCCTGGGTAGAAAAAGGGACAGGAGACTCTCGGTCTAGCCTTGAGCTTGAGTGGAAATTTTTAATCCTGTGCATCGTCTTCCTCCCACCTGATCCCCACTTTTTCTTTATGTGAATTCCAACGCTAATGACATCTCAATTTTACCAAATTCAACAAAAATACTACTGTTGGCCTCACTGTGCACACAGGATAGGAATGGTCTATGTCATCTCTTTCTTCCACAGTCTCTCGTGTTCTATTGCATCAAAACCTCCCATCAGGCAAAATAGCACATCAGCTGAATGTGTCCTGATATGCTTCTCCATGGCCCCAGTGACGCTTACAACTCTTTGCTCCTTGTCACCTTCCCTCCCTTTCTCACTTCAAAATGAGAAGCTTCAAAGCACTTACTTAAACTTTCTGTGTGTTGAGAAAAGGGTCAGGTTTTTTTTTTTTTAGGACTCATTAGTCCAAGAGCAGCGAGTTCTGTATGGAGGAGAGGAATTTTCTGGAAAACTGTCAATATACTAAATAAGCAGCGGTGATAGCACCCTCAGGCTGTACTATGCACAGTGAAGGAAGGTAATAATGTTAGCTGTTCTGTTTTACCTGTGAACCCCATGTCAGGCCTCTGCCATCAAATTAGAAAGGAGTCCTTGACTTGGACCAGGCTGCTGGTTTCTGTGATACTTCCCTCACAATTTTCCATTCTTGAACGTATATTTGTCTGGTCTGAACTTACCACTCAGCTCTAATGCAATGTTTCCATTGACTTCACTGAAGTTGTTCCTGACTGCTGTTACTTGAGGGGATTGAGCTCAGTGGCACTAGAAGTAGCTCAGTAAGGTCATTGGGTTTGCTCCAGGATTCTGAGAACAGAACAACATGACCAGAACTCCTCCACACCTTAATGACGCTTACCTGCTGCTTTCTGTAACTGCAGACAATGACGTAGATGCCTTGTAGAAAGGCACTTTGCTTTGTGTGGTGCAGACCCTGACTTCAGTGGTTTGATGTCCTGCGATAGCTCCACAAGTGCTAGTGCACTGCCCTTTTTATGTATCATAGAATCACAGGTATGTAAATACCTGTTTCCTTCCAAATAATTTTTGAGGGATTTCTTGACAAGCCTTGATGCAGTAAGTTGCTTAAGTCTGTGGTGTTTGAAGCATCTGTCTGGATAATCATATGAAGCTGAATTTATCCTTGCATACCTTATTGGGTTATGTCTTAAGCATATATTATATTCATATAGCAATTCCTTCCAGAAATAATTTGGAAGAGCAAATCACAGTTCTGGAGTAATCATTCAAGCTTCAGTTGAGTTTTCTGTTTATATACCTGCTGCAGATGTTTTATCTGAATATGCACAAAGCATTTTCTTAGTAACATTCATGATGCTGTCCTTTCAGACTTTACTGATGGTGCTGCATCTGGGCATGAGTATTTTTTCAATGGTTGGATGAAATATGGTTATCTGGGTGAGTGTAGCTTTTACAGTCGGTGTTTTGTGTTCACTACGTCTGCTCCTTTATAGCGTTTCTAATAACATCTGGCCCGGTTCTGCTATATTTTAGGCCAGTGAACAGTTCTGTTGCATTAATTGGCAGCTGGACTGAGACCAAAAGAAGGGATAAGAAGTAGTTTTGTTTTGAGTTCTGCATCTAACGCTGCCCTCAGCAGTGGCAGTATCTAGGCTTTAGCATGGCTTTATTTTTTTAAAAACATGCAATCCATAATATATAAACAACAGTTATAGAGTGTACTTTGTCATATAATCGTTTTGGAGGATACTAGCACAGGAGAGTACAATATTTCAAGGATTATTCAGAGGATGAAGGTTAAGCAAATGGAAAACTATGGTGAATATTGGGAAAAAAAATCTTGCTAGTGCAGTCCAGTGGACCAGAGAGGAAATGGAAGTGTTGATTGGGTTATTTCAAAACGGGTAAGAAAAATATTTCATCAAGAACAATCTTTCCTTGGTGAAATCACCCATATATTATCTGCCTCCTCAGATTGAAGTAATTAGTAAATATAGCATTTGTTCCACCTGTGTTAGGAACTGGTAAAAAATCCACCCACTTTTGGAAAAGTACTGAAGTTTGGATACATGCTTAGAACAAAACATCTGTTTAGAAGGTGTGTTGAACTGGGGCCTAAACGTTCAGGTGATCTATGGAGACTTGTGAATGTTATATTGCACAGCATCCTCTCATGCTGGTGCTTTGCATTGTCAACTACAAGCTCTGCTTGTTAGTGCTTTGCAGTACATCTATGATGCGCTCCTGTCCATCTGGACTGAAATGTTATGACACAGGTAGTTGGTATCCAGCCATGTGTTCACCTTACACAAATGAGATCTGTTTTGTTCAGATGTTACAATCTACTACATACTAGACAGTTAAATGGTAACATTTGGGCAGGCTGAAAACAATGAAGTGAAAAAGTACTTAGTTTGCTTGTTGGTAGGCTTTATTGTCCATAATACAGTATTAGTTTGTTACAGTCTTTAATTTCTCTTCATTTTGAAAATCTGTAGAAATTGTGTTAAAACTGTTCCATTTTCCTTGTGACTTCATCTTCAGAGGAAGATGTCACATGTAGTCTTGTTATAATTTCATGCCGAAAGATCATCAGTGGGTCTCTGCTGCATTGCACTAAAATTGGTTTTCCTTTGTAATCTTATACAATAATGGGATACTAATGGCTTTGCTAATAGACACCCAGGATGCAAATTGACTGTTTTTCAACTTTCTACTATGTTTCTTAGAAGGGACAACGTAATGGAATCATCAAGAAGGTTTCAAAAAGTTCCTTCCCGAATGTTTTTTTCTCTGGTAATGTAGGCTCTGTGTGCTTGTACTTGTAGCATGAGATCACTGAGATAGTACTAGGAAACTAGATTTTAGTGTCACTTTGAAAAAACTGTGTATTTGATAGGTACTGTAATTGGCGGAACAGTCGTCTAATCCAAAATGGAAATCCAAATGGAATTATGGGCAGACATGAACTTTCAAGATTGTACATTTAGTGATGATAGCGGTTCATTTTATCTTCTATGCTTTGTGGTTGAAGTTGCAGGCTTGCAAGCAAGCATTAAAATTCAATGAAAGAGATTTTTCCCATGGGGAAGATACATATCTGATACTGATCAATCATTCAGCATAGACCCTAGCTGGGGTTTTTTTAGGGCAAGTACAAGGGTGATGGGTTGGAGGTAAGTGTAGACAGAAGAATTGTTAAAAAAAACAATGGTTAGAGACCACTAGGAGTGACTAGGGCAAGAGTGGTAGCATACAGGTTTTAGAATACCAAAGTTGGATATACCTGTTGTAAGTGTAGCTAAAGATGATGGGTTTTTTTTTTTCTTTCTGGTATGTACGGGGCCAGCTACTCCTATATACTGTGAGGTACATTAAGTCTCTAGTCCAGTTTCTGCTTTCTCTGACTCATCATTTCTGTAAGGCACTCTCACTCACAAACATTATGTGATTCTTTACTTAAAATTTCAACAGAAATTCCCTATAGCTGTTTCTGTGTGAAAGCTGTGCATTCATTCTCCTTGGAAGTGCTGTGTTTACTGCTGTAAAGTTTTTATTTTTCCTGTCTTCCACTTCTACCTATTCAGCTTTGGCTCCTGGTGGCTGAAAATAGCAACTACCAATGCTCTCTGGAAGACTATTCAGGTGGAAAAGACATTTTGCTTTCTTTAGTTCCAGTGTCATTTGACTTTCCCAGTTATAACGATTTCCAGCGGAATTGTGTCTTCTGCTTCTCCCTGTGCCAAGGACTACAGAGATTATATTTTTATCTTTGCTTAAATCTTTCTACTTATTGTGTTCTTAAAACTCGTACGAAGAGAATTGGTAGTACTTCCTTCTGACTGCAGTGATATTGGCTCAAGGCCTGAGGCAGGCTGAAGTCTGGCTAGTAAATATCCTGAACTTTGCTCATTAAATGCAGATCTCTGAGGCTGTCATCTCTTCAAGTTGCAGAGTTAAAAATTACATTTTCATGATCATGGATCTTTCTTTATGCTTCATTTAGCTATTTTTCTATAATGTTGCACAGAGGTTTGCCTTTGCATTTTCACCATCGCTTCTGTCTTAGCAAGCGTCCCCGATCCCAGATGCTGCTGTGTTCTGAGTCACATGGCCAAACTCCAGTTTGCTAGATAGATTTTTACTCAGACTCCAGTTTGGGACCTGATAAGAAGATACGGGTACTGTAAAGGACTGAGCAAAGGCTTCTGAATTTGGACATCAGACTTAATTACATTAATACCGCTCCTGGCCACTTTTGTGAGTGGCCCAATAAACTTTTGGTATTGCTTTGGCTATATGCTTCCCGCTTTCCCCAGCTTTGCAGTCTGCATTCCTGTGGTCCTTATGTCCTTCCTTCCCATCTTAGTACTCTGCCAGAGTCACTACAGCACTAAGTGAAAGCACCTTTAACGTAGCATAAGAGCATGACATCTTGAAATGTCCACCCTTCTGTTCTTATTTATGTTGCCAAGAAGGTGCATAGCTGAGTAGGCACCTAGGTAGTCAAACTAAACAGGGCAGTTTACTGTGGTTAGTTCTCGCTTGTTGCTAAGCAGAAGCCACACGCTGCTGTTGAGCAGGAAGCGTTCTCATTGTCTGCAGGGGCTTTTTAGCATGTGGATCCTGGATACTGTAGAAGGTTTTCTGTGCTAATACAGTGTTGCACCGTCTCACAGCTGGGATACAATTCTTTGCTCGTTATTGCTTTTATGATGTAGTTCTTCCTTCTGTTTCTGCTGGTAGTCGAATGAAGATTTCCTGTGTCAGAGGGTTGGTAAGAGAATGGATGCATTAATTCTTGTGTTTCTTCAAGGCAGAACCTCCAAGAGCAATAAGAAACCTTATGGTCTCTGAGCGGGCCTGTGGTACGGCTACTGCGCTGTTGCTTTTTTTGTATCATGGCCACACTGGGAAAGACACTGGGGCACAGCTAGCCTTTCTCCTTGAGCCTAAATAGCTGCAATGTCAGGATGCTTCTGCCTCATTTCCTCAAAGCAGGCTGTCTCTAGGACCTGCCGTGGGCCTGGGATCATCTCTGGACACAGCTGCAAAACTGTGGCTGCAGGGGAAAGACATGACAGTAACACAGTCTGAGTGTGCCTGGGCCTTTCAACTAGTCTCTGCTTCTAGAGTTACAAGAAAAGCTTGATCATTAACTGAACAATTCATTTTAAAAGGAGAACTGGCTGTGAATATTTTGATGAAAACTTTCTCATTGGAAAAATACTGCTTATGTCTGCGTCTTACTGGAAACATGTCAGTTGTTTGGTCAAAATCTGTCAGGAAATTTCTCAGACACAAGATAGAAATTATTGTAAAAGCAAGCATTAATTTTCAGACGTGGGAAACTTGGGTTCAAGACCTTACCGGTTTAAGAGCAGATATTTAACCTGTCTCTCCAAGATTCCCAGTCTGAGCAACTACTTTTGAAATAAAAGTGATGATCTGAATGAGTGCAGTAGTTCAGATAAACTGACTGTCTTGCTGTGTAAGTAAGTGGTATCGTTTATTACCTACCTGGTTATGCATTTCAGAACTGACTAAAGGGGAGTGATCTGTCAGTAGCTATTTATACACTTCAGAATCCATGTGAATCGTAGGATTCAGAAACAAAGGTCCAAGTTTCCTAAGTCTCACCTTAACCTTTTCTGCTGGTCTGCCATCAGAATCAGTAGAATTCATTGGGACACCATATCTCTACCTCTGTGTGCTCTTAATTACATGTAAAATATATATAACATTTATTAAAATAAATGCTTACTATTTAAATTTCCGAGTTGGAAGAGTTAAGAAAGAGTGAGAATTAGGCAAATGTATGTACCTGGGGATTAGAAAAATTATTTTCTTCTCTTTACAGAGGAGAAAACCCCCCAAAAAACCCCTCTTTCTTTAGCTACCATGAGAGCTTCTTCCAAATACAGCAAAGACGTTGAGGATTTCTCGGCTGGGCGAGGGCATGTGAGCAATCCAGCCTTTAGGTGGGAACGAATCATAATTTTACAAAGTGCTGGAACGGACAAGGACGCTGTGACCTTTTACGCTAGGAAAAAGGAAAATAAGAAGAGCCTGACAAACAACTACTGGATGCCGAAGAATGAGATAAGTAACTGCTGGACACCTCGTGAAGAAGCTTGCACAGTCAATAGAGGATAAGATAGTGTCGCGTGAAACGGGGTATTGTACCAATTAGAGTGTTGTATAAGCACAAGCGCATAAGGTATATAACTGTGCTAAAAGTTGTAGTAAATGGACTTCACTTGATCACATTGGTCTGTGTGTGATGTCCCCTGTGGATCATCCGCAACACCTCAGTATTTTAGATAGGCAAAGGCTTGAATAATGCTTTTAGCTAATATTTTTGAGGTGCATTTTATTAAAAAAAATTAAAAACATCCACCTGTGCACTATGCATATGCTTACATGGCTGCATCCTGTTCTTGTTTTAAGCCTGGTTTATGAAAGAACAAAAATAGCGTGCTCAGCAAGAACTCAGGAAAGACTGTTATATTTACCTGTAAGCTCTAGTTCCACTTGTAAAGATGCAACAACTTACCGTTGCTGCTAATGTGCAGAGACACTAGCAATGCATAGGGTCTGTAGTATATTTGTGCTTGTGGCTGTGCTCTTTCAACAAAGAACCTGAAAACCATTATCATCACAATCTATCTTGTATTAACCTCCCAATAAGCTAGAGAGAAACTGCTTTGTCAGCCTGCAGCACTAGACACTGAACAATTTAACTGCTTGCAAATGTCAGCAGTTCTACCTTATCTATTACAATGCTTACTGAATTTCAAGCTACTGTCACGAAGTATGAAAATACTAATTTCTCCCCTATGTGAAGTAGGCCATCTGTGCATCGTTCAATGCAAAGTTATCTTCCCACTCTTTAGAACGCTTTAGTAGTGTAATAGATGAGTCATAAAAGTGAGTTTGTCCATGCACTCTGAGTCAATAAACTATATTATTATTCATGGTTTTCTTAACATTCCTGCAGACTAAAAAATGGCGATGCATGAATTTCAGGTCAGCTATCAGTGAAGCAAATACTCTCATGCTGATGTAATGATAAACTCCTGTAAGATATCAAAAAAATGTGGAATGCGATTTTAAAAAGTCTGCCGAGTTCACTTCTTGTGCAGTGCTAGAGAAGCTGAGTGACAGTCTATGTGCATTAGATCATTTGGAGACTCTGTATACAGGTGCGTTTATACTGCAGACTGCTCTGCAGCCTGTTACACAGGTCTGCGGGACAGAGATGCCTGAGCAAGACGTGTTAAGAGAGGGGTCTCTCCTTAGGGGACCATCAAACAAGGCGTAAGTATTGAATGGTAAAAAGTGAGCAGCTGGCAGGGACAGCACTGAATAGGGCAGCCTTCGGGGAGCAGCTTCTAAGAAACCAAAGGGGCAGTAAAAACTACTGAGAAGCAAACTTTCAGCTCAGGTATAGCCAAAGCTTCATGGTCCAGTTCAGTTCTGTCCCAGCTTTGGGGACAGTGTGTCATGGATGCCAAAATGGACCTATCTCAAGGCTGGCTTTCAGTACACTCCTGAGGGTTGTGCTAGGACTGTAGTTTGGCAGCACAGAGCTCCTTCCGCAGTTTGCAGCTTATATGGGGTTCTGCACTGCTGTGGGCAACAAAGCTAGCTGAGAAAACTGTACTGCACCATGGTCTGCAGCATGAAAGTAACACTGACCCAGCAGCAACTCAGGTTGCTGTGCCCCATTCAGAAACTTCCGTATGTTTCTCTATCTGTAAAAAATTAACAGTGTACTGATTCAGGGTAGTCCTGTGAGACGAGACAGGTGCATGCAAAGAACGATGGATAAGCATAATGACAATGAGCATTGTCACTGTGCTGTTGCCCTGAAGAAATGATGTGGAATGAAAGTGCAGTGTGAATTTTCCTGGAGGCAACATGAAGCTCATTCAAATCTTGCATTTATCATATGTATTCAGTGCAATGAAATTTCATTCTTCTCTTTCATTTACTTTAGTATTTTGCTCTTTATTCTGTTTAATCTCCCCTTTTGTTGTGCAAAAATATTTACATATGTATTTTCTACATAATAGAAGAACGTAGTTAATAACTGATGTTTTTGTATGTAACAAGGTGGTATTTTTTGCTCGAAATCAGTAAAGCTTTTCATGTCTACGGTTTAAAAAAACCCCCAAACTCTTATCCTTAAATCAGTGGACTGAGAACCAGGAAACTGGAACTGGTCCCTGACTTTGCCACTGTCACTGTATATGGCCATGGGAAAGCTTGTCAATTTTTGAACCTCACTTCTCCAGCTGTAGCATGGGTAAGACACTACCTATTTTTGTCTCTGTCCTGTATGGAAAGTTCAATCTAAGTGTTCCGATTTAGATAGGGAGCACAGTCTAAATTAGAAGTTCCAGAGGCTTCTTAAAGTAAATTGTGTTTCTGTGTTTTCTTCATGCTAGGATAGTCACAAACAGTTAATGGGTATAACTAATGAGCCCAGCTAACACTGTCGAAGAGTATATGGTAGATTGCCTCTTAGTGCTAAGAATACAGGTGGTTTATTGAGGGGAAGGAAAGGGGATAGAAGTGAGGTTTAGTGCCTCCTCAATGAAGACTCAGAATCCAGACCAGCCTGGTCTGATCCACAGCAGGCATTTTTTTTCTTATGCATGGAGCGGTGAGGTGTAACATGTCCCTTTCTTCTAAAGCTGAAATGTGATTTAGGTTCTTCTAGAAAGTACCTGCATATGGACAGTATCTCTCACTACTTACTGTCATCTCAAGCAAACAGTCTGACAGCTGACTTAAATATGAGTCTATTCTATTTTACAGTCCTTGACTAGTATCTCATGACTACTGTATCAAAGATGCCATTTGAGTACTGTGGATATTTATAACTCAGAGTTGGGTAAAATCATGAGAGATTTGAGCCTGTCCAAGCTGGACTGCATTGGCTAGGCAGGTGTCATTCCCAGTTCGCCCAGAGGAAAAGAGAGCCACACAGAGTTTTATACACTACAATTGCACGTAGACTTTGTGTTCATTTTGCCTGAGGACAATTGAGTTTTGATCTCTTACTGTGTAAGCTAAAAATAAAAATAACAGTTTTAAATACAAGGGCTTCTATTGCAAAGTCGCTGAGTGAAGAGCTGTCGTGTTACATTAAGAGCACAGTTACTGCAACTGATTACTTCATAGAGTATATTTGCCAGTCTGTCTCCTGTGTAATCATGAGGAATGCATTGACTTAAGAATAGCTGCACATATATAAGTTATGAAACAGTCTGGGAGACAACTGAAAGTTCCTGCCATGATTGGTAGTGTGGAGAATTATGCCAGAGCTATCAGAAAAATAATCCCAAGAATTCTTTAAAATATTTGGGTAGAAATTAGGCACCGGTAGTAATGCTTGCTAAGTGCCTGAACTGGGGTTAACAGACTTTTTCCAGGCAAATACCAAGCCATGGTATTGCCTAAAGTGCATTGCGGAAATAAGTTAAGGAAATAGCTGTTGAGGCTTGCTGTTGACATGAAATACTGAGTATTCTATGGAAGTATTCCATGTTTGTCTCTTTTTTGAGACAACTCTTCAGAAGTCATCATCTACAAAATAGGTATTCCCTGGTTTTCATACAGACTAAAGCACTTTGGCTTTTTCCAAAGCACTGAAGTATAAATATACTCACTGTCAGCTTCCTCCGATCAGGCTACATAAAAACCCAGCCAACAATCTCTTCAGTGAACTTAAGCAATTTGAAATTGCATCAGGAGAAAGAGCAACAGCTACTTGACTTGTACACATAAATCGGTCCCGGTGCTCCGACACTTAACTGTCCCTTTAAAATCCAGTGGCTGACATTGATTCTCCTACAGAATTTTGCCTTTAAAAATTCTTCTGGTTTCTTTCTCTCTGCCATAATTAATTTTCCATTTTCTTTTTAGCTCACCAAGTTTTCTTACTGCCAAATATTTCATTTTTATTTGTCGCTCTTGTCATCTGTTGGCATTTCCATTTGTTAAAGGTTTTTAAGAAGGGTTGTTTTAGCAAAAATTGGTATTGCAAAGACAATTTTTTAAGAAGAAATTCTTTCTATTAAGGCGGTGATAGTTCCGTTGAAAATGGAGAGGGGAAACACTCTGACATCTCGCATGTTTAAAGCAAAATTGTAAACAACTTTGGTTCGCAAAGAAAACTCAAAACATTTCACAGGAAACCTTGTTTGTGTTTGGAAGATTTTAATAGAGATTTTTCTCCAGCCATCTTTAGTTTTGAATATTTCTAAATCCTTTCCACCTTGCACTGTTTGCTAAACTGTCACTGAAAATATTCAGTTTACACCCTTCCTCCAGAAAAGCTGAATGGCGACACAAGAAGGTTTTCAGCTATTTCTCTCAGGGAGGATCGTGGTGCAGTAGCACCATTGCAGAGGATCAGAAAAGAGCTCTAGGCCTATTTCTAAGGCTGTGTTTTGTATTTGTTCCAGATTAGCTGTGACCCAAAACTTACCATTGTAATGATCTGGTGGTTGCCTATCTGTTTGTCTGTAACCGTCATCTACCTCATAGCAACACTATATGTTACAGAACGTTTCATCCATAAATGTCTAGACATCTCCTAGAGAAGCCCACTAGGTTTTACTCCTGTTCTCTACCACGTAAAGCAGAGTTGCAGAGATGCTATATTTTTTCCTGTATCTTATGGCAGGTCAATGGCAGATGAGGCAACAAGAATCTGCATCTCCTCTGGTCTAGTAGCAGGTGGGATGTTGAAAACAGGGAAAAGAATGTGAAGGTTATTGCAACATGTAGATAAGCTGTGGAATTACTGCTGTAGGATTACAGATAACAAAGATTTCCATAAACAAATTTGTGGAAGACACATTCATATTATGCAGGCACCATTAAACACCTTGAAATCAGGAAGTCTCTGAGCTGCATCTGTAGAAGGGTATTTGGGGCTAGTACTTTCTCTCTTGCTTTTTCCTTCTGCATCTAGCTTGGTCACTGTGGGAGGCAGGATACTAGGGCCAGGGGGATATTTAGGCCAACACTGTATGTCTGGCCCTACCATGTTCTGAGACAGAAGGTGAGAAAATTATTAGTTTGTAAATGTAACTGTCTGATCTCTAAAGATTGCCCCTCGTAAAAAGGTCTGAGATGCATCATCAGGTCAGTGTCACACAATATAATCTCCTGTTGCTTGGGCAGTAACTGCTTTGTGGGCAAACACCGGGCTGCAGTTTTTAGTGCTGGCAGTCTGGCACCTTTCGTTAACACTAAATTAGTTTTTAAAGTGAAAAAGAGCTGAACCATTGCCCAGAAGTTATGAGGCTGGGGAAGGCACATGAGACTTGGGAGGAGGCTGCACAAAAAAGGTCTAAGTGAGAGATTCTTCCAAGCAAGATCTGTGCTTTGAGCCATATGTAACTGCACTGAAGTGGAACGTGTTAAATGATTGATAGGAGATGTATGCTGTCTCCAAGCAGCACAGAGACCACAGAGACTGTTAAATAATGAATACAATTCTTCTGCTGCTAATGGTATGACTCATTGCTTGCTGTCTGTTTTAACCACCTGCTGTAGGGGCCAGAGGAGGACTGGGCTGTCTGTTAAACCTGGATTGCAATAAAAACAGCTAGGTTTTGAGCTCTCACTGCTGCTTGGTCATTCCTTATCCACCTGGATATAAAAGATACCAACTGCAATTACAGGTAGAGGTAGCCTGGGCAAGGAGGACAAATTCTGTCCCTTCTGTGTTGTTTGGCAATGGAGGACCTGGATCCACAAGTTATTTGTCTTCCTTGGCTCTCCTAGAAACCAGATGAGCAGGAAGGTGACAGTTGACGTGAAATTCTGCAGACCTGTCTGTTGGAGCTTCTGCTGGCAGGCACCAAGTGCTTCCCTGTGTGCTGGGACAGAGCACTTCTGCCAAGGGAAAGCCCTTTGAATCACTGACTCAGCTAACCAGCTGCTACGTGTGGATTGGTAGTGACACTGGCAAAAACCTGACGCTTCCTCCCTTCATTCTGTCTATTTGACCAGGCCGGAAATAGTCAAAAGTGAAGTCTTCAGGTTTTCTCCCCAGCAGTGCTATTTAGAAAACCAGGAGCCATTTCCAGCTGGCATTTCCACTGGTAACATCACTGTTAAAAGTTTGTGTGAGTTCCACTGTCCAGTGTTAGGGGCAGCGCAAAGCTTCTTAAAAACAAATTTTGTTGTAGCACAGAATGGT
This sequence comes from Haliaeetus albicilla, assembly GCF_947461875.1. NCBI lineage: Eukaryota > Metazoa > Chordata > Aves > Accipitriformes > Accipitridae > Haliaeetus > Haliaeetus albicilla. Next base: position 8,262,449 of record NC_091494.1, on the reverse strand, counting down.
GTTGCAGGACAAGATGAAGGGACAGGTTGCAGTTGTTCCTCTCTCATGTAACCGTGTCCTTTGCTTGCCTGTTTCTGGGTGTCTGTCTGTGATCAAAAATGAGCATCATGGAAAATGCAGGTCCTCAGCTCCTTGGGGGGTAGAATGAGGTGGGGGTTTTTTTTGATGCAAGTACCAACCATCAAATCATAGAGCAATATTGCAGAAGGTGAGTGGAATTGGTCAACGTCTTCCCAGATTTCTCTGGAGCAAAGAAGTGAGAAAGGTGAAACGTTGCAGTATTTCGCAACCAATGTTGCCTGTATTTGAGCTTCTCACGACAGATTTAGGCACAGACCATTGACGTGGTTGTCATAGCTGTATTTTACCTATGCTTAATTTGCTCCACAGCTAATCACATACACCTGAAAGAAGGATTTGACAAATTGCCTGAAATTTTTGAAAAGAGATGGTAAGAAATGCCTGGTAATACGGTGGGAGAACATAACCATACGGCTTTGCATTTTCTTGTAGTAGGGAAGTTTTCTTTAAAACAAGGGGATCAGCTTCAGTGTTGTTGCAAACTTTCCTCTCCATTTTGAGAGTGCTTATTCGGACGTACAACCAGAAGTTGTTCTGGATTAACTTCGACCTCGGATATATAAGACTTGTTAGCAATGTGAGATAAAAGTAAATAATACTCAGCCTAGTACTACTCAGCCTAGTATTTGTAGAGTCATAGCACTGAGACCAGACTCAGAATAGTCAAACAGAAGCCCAAGAACTGCATGACTTTTAGGTGCCTTGGCTTTTTTCTAGATCATTAAAGTTTCTGTGTAAATATGTAACTCTCAGAGTTTATTCTGCAGTAAAGAAAAAACTGCAAAGAAGAGGACCAACTTTTGGACATAGCCTGTTCTTTTACTGTGTAATAGAAAAGCAGTATTTAGGAAAAGGTGGCTGTTCGGCAGATAGCATACAGCACTGACTTGTGAGGTGTTGACATACATTGGTTAACCTTTTTGTCATAATACCATAGCTAAGACTGTAGGAAAGAATGGTGGTACATGGGAAGAGAAAAATAGAATGGAGAAATAGGAAAAGAAGCAGAAAAAGGACTGAAAAACAAGTGTAAAAAAGTTTAGAAAAAAAGTCAGACACCACACTTCTTGTCTCAGAGACTGCACTTAATGACCCGTGGCAGGAGCGTTTCTGAGGTCTTGGTTTTCAAAATGGAAGGAAATTCCTAAAAGTCCAAACCCAGTAACTTGGCAGGTACGGGTGCAGCAGCTGTATCTTAATTGGCGAGATGCACGAAATCCTCATTTTGCTAGACTTCTCTAAACTTAAAGTACCTCATCATCCTCCACTGGCTGTTTTGTCTGTTTTACTGATAGAGAATATGTCAGCTGATGAGTAAAGGTCACAGTTTCATAGTTTTTGAAGTGCACCTGGTCCTTTCCTGGCCTGCCTAACGCTTGGTGCCCTACTGTCTTCTCTGTTCCAAGGCCAGCCTTATGTTCAGGTCTAACTTTTTTCTGGTGACTAGTCTCTGCCTGCCCGGGGTGTTACTTATTAGCTACTTGCCTATGATTTGGGACATATTTATATCTTTCTGTTTTTTGATCAGACTCGTTTATATTTTCTAGTATTGATTCAAAGAATCTAACTCAATAGTCTGATTAACTATTAAGTAGGTATTCTTTATTGGCAGCGTTGGGTGCACAGGGGATCGCTCCACCTATCGTGCACACCGTGGTCCTACTTGTGCAGGTTAAGTACATGGTCTACTTACATATTCACTAGATTTCCAAGAAATGTTGTACATATTCATTAGTTTTCTGGGAAACAATTAGCATATGCAAATGTCTTTTACGCAGGCACATTGAAGGTATCTGGTGGTCTTCAGGCGTCCTCTGGTGTTCTTCCATAGTGTTCCTCAATTGTCCGCTACTTGACCCTCCTCAGGTGATTCTGCGCAGTATGGTCCTTTACATGTTTTGATACAGCTTATCCTAAAGATAATGCACGTTATTCTAATGCACGTTAGTCCCTAAAAAAAAGCTTGTTGCTGCTCTTATTTTCTAAGTTTTCATTAGTGATGTAAAACCATATGGCTAGGTTAAGCTTAATTATCTGCAAGGACGAGAACAAAGGCAGGAGTTCTTATCTTTTCCGGCCCTATATATTCAAGCAAGTCCTCTGCTTGTGCCTTCTCAACAAGATCGTAAATTCATCAAAAATTTAATTATGTTTTGTAGTTGCTCATGGTTCCCTCTTGCTCATCACTCTCAAGTATCAGTCTCTGACAGGCTTAATCCTTGACAAACACCAGTCCTTGGTAGGTAAAGTTACAGAGAGATAATCAAGACGAGCTAGATGATTAAGCAACAAGCAGTTTCTTCTCTATATCAGTATTTTAGAATTGCTGTTCTCTGTTGCCGTATTTTCCTTTTTTATCAGCAAGTTATTGATTGCCTGCTTGCTAGTTAGAGGTGCCACCACTTCGCGCCAATATCCTGACTCTGTTTTCACATCCCAGTCTGTTCCACTCATCACAATAAGTATCTTCCTCTCCCATATATCCACTGAACCAAAGGCATTGATAAGTTATGTCCCTGTTTACTCCTCCTTTTCTTGTGCAAGAGATTTTCTTTCCTTTTTTAGGAAGTTGAAAACAAAAATCCTTTGAGCTCATTGGGAAAAATAGATCACTCCCTAGATCAGGCTCCAGTATTTATTACATTATTTCAATGACTACTCTGTCTGTCCTTTATCCATAACAGTATGTCGCATACGTTAGTTGTCTGCCTCTTCTTAAGCGAATGTAATGACTGTATTTTGTGCTGTCATTTGCTTTTAGGCATTCAGATAAGCAATATCTGACTTATCATGAATTCTGCCCTCGACATGTTCTGATAGTACTTCTTAGGCCTCACAAGCTGCGGACAGTCTTGCAGAGTAGCTCAGCTCTGCTTTCATGTTTTCTGTTGCCCCTCAGTTGTGTCTAGAAAGCACACCTGTGATCTTGAATGTGTTTATTGTAAGAAGCAGCCCTTGCTCTGCAGAGCTGTCAATCAAATAAATGAGATGACAGGTGGAAATGAAACGGAGGCACTAGCAGGCTGTGTGACGTGCTTGACCTCATGTGACAAAGCTGGGAAAATGATCCAGCTGTCTGGGTACCCGTCTTTTTGGCACATGTTCTAGACCAGATGATAGTCTCCTAAAGTATCAGGCAGTCAGACCTCACAAATAGCTTAACAGTGCAGTGTGGCTGTAAACCAAAAGAGTGCAAACATTTGTCAGGCCATGAAAAATTATCAGGAATAAGTAAGTGTGTAATCACTAGGGCCTTTGTGTCTTAAATTGGATTACTAGGGGTTTTTACTGACTTCTTTCAAGAGTAGCAGTGATTGAGAAATCGTGGCAATACCAGCAGTGATGCATCTACTTCTATAAAGCACAAGGTCCTTCCCAGAGGGACTTGTTTCTGGGAAGGCAGCATTAAAGTTCCAGAAAGTTGCCTTTGGCAATGAAATAGCCTGTCTGGGGATCAGCCACACTGCTTCTGTTAATTGATAGGGTCTCAGCAGGAATCTTCTTTGTCCAAAGTAGGAAACACTCAGCTCATTATTCTCTTTAGGTTCCTGACTCTGTACCCAGCTACACAGGGCAAAAGCAGGAGTTGAAGAAGCACAGCTGGGAAAGGCAAAATCCACAAAAGATAAACAGCTCCTTTTAGAAAGGGGAACCTGAGGAGGTTTTTGTTTCCATCAGCTTTCGCTTTGCTCAGTTTACACACAAGGCTCAAAGTCTGGGTTTTATGAGAGTTTGCATAATATCAAGAGTATACTTCCTACCTCTAGAGACATGCTTTGAGATCATCTGCTGAGAAGATTAATTTACAAAATAACATTTTTACAGTACTTACTAAGCTGTAGCCATCACCTGGTAAGGAATTGTAAGTTAAACTATTAGGATGGTTTTTCCTTTGTTCTTAGCATGATAGGGAAAGGGTACTGTGGTAAGGAAACCAAAGAAAGTTGCCCAGAAAGAACTACTGTATTGCTTTGGATACAGTTTTTCTAGATATTCAGCAGTGCTTTGTTAGTGCTCTAAGACACAATACCTATCTTCAATGTAGTTAAACAGCATTTTGTTACTAACCCGTTGATTTGCTACGCTAAAAACCAGATCCAACATCAAACTAAGCATTTGCAAATAACTACTTATCAAAGGTTGCAATAGAGGTAGTTGGCACAAAAAACCCCTCTCGATTTAAGGTATTGTACCTTGGTACTGCAGTAAAAGGGGATGCACCCAGTGCAAACTGCAAGGATGCCCTCTTGTGGCGAAGAGATGCTGTACAGGCAACAGGTGGAGTTGTCATCACCTTGTTTGTTAGGAAATTGAATGCTTTCACACTCAAATAAGGTGAAGAGATTATCAGCTATACTAGAGAATTTTCACTGCAGCATCAATATATTTTATTAGTTCTCAGGTCGCTGGAACCTGTGTTTTCTCTGCTGGAGTGTGCGTTTGTACTTCTGTTTCTCTGAACTTAGTGGCAGGTGCTATTCAGCATGCCTCGGTGTTTGCTCCCCCTGCCAAATATTCATAGCTGCCTCCCAGCCAACTGTTTCTCCATATAACGTACATGAGGAGAGCTATCAAAGAGCAAAAAGCAGTGGAGACATAGCCAGCTATCTCCCTGAGGCATGCTGCATGCCTTAGTGAGCCTTGCAAAACTATGAACCTCTGTCCCTGCTGCCTTTTCTATCCAAACAATAGAAAAACCCCACAGTTGAGGCTATGCAGGATTGTCTCCTGCCCCTGCCTTACAATACTTTCAAGGTTTATTGGGGAGAGTGCCAGGAGAGGATGACATGGGAAATGGCTGGTAGCCAACACTGCTATGAAGTATTAATGTTAACCACTGAGCACCAAAATCAGAGCTGCACGGGGAATGACACGCCTCATGACTTAAGAACTGGCCAAGAAGAACCACAGGTTGATTGTGGTGTGCCGCTGAGAAACTCTGAGCCTGTGTTTTAAAAGTGCTTAGGCGCCTGCAGATGTGGATGGGATTTTGAGCCTCCCCTGGGGACTGTTTTCAGTCTTTGTTTCTTGGCCTTTCTTCCTCCACTGTAGCTCACAGCTGATCGTGTGCTTTTTTCTCCCACTGATTACCTGCCTTGTGTGTTCAGAGATTATTTTTAACTGTTTGGTAGTGTGTGATTGAGCATCCGTCTCCCATCTCATCTCTGGCATTTCGGGGCTGTGTGCACGTCTGTTACAGGAGGTTCCTTGCGGAGGAAGACAGGGATATTTGCAGGCTGTTTAAGTAGTACTGCCAAAAAAAAAAAACTTCTGAAATAGTACGTAGTTAGGTCTTCGGCAGGGTGTTTTCCAAACATTTCTTACCACATTTTGCAAAAGAAGCAGCAGTCAATTGACAGCTAAATCAGTACTGTAAAAGGTTAATGTCAAACAAATGTGAAGAGCATTGTAGCAGTCTGTCAAGCAGTTGGCTTGATTATAAGTGTGACAGATGGATCCCAGGTACCAAAGCCAACATCTGAAGTACAAAGGAAAACATAGTCTGTAACACTGCCTTACTTGTCTTGTAATCTCCTTCTGAAGACAAGTGGGTCTGCCTAGCTTCCAAGATACCCAAAGCTACCCTGGCAAAGTTAGTCAGAGCAGGACTTTCAGGACATGCAACCAGGAAGCATCATCCCAAAGTGTCAGATGGGTTGAGAAAGATCCAGTGCAGCAGAAGGAGCCGCCAGTGGTTGTTGACTTGTTCCTCCATGGAGCTAAGCAATGATCGGGGACCTTTAATACCATGCGGTTTTCCCAAGATATTGAACAGGAAAATTTTAATTAATAGAAACAGTTGTCTAGAAATATTACTCTTTGCTTGAACTTCATAGTTCAGTTTACTTCAAGATGTATTACCTGAACTAACACATCAGCTTGGTAGGAGAAGAACCATGGCAACTCATAAGGAATTTTCTTTGAAGGTCCAGATTTTCAGTTTCCTCTGAATGGTGACCCATAGTAGCTGCAGTGATTTAATAAGAATGCTCCAGGTTTACCTGATTGTCACTGACTTGTGTGGAGATACCTGCCAAAGAGCATAGTGTTTGCAGAGCCTTCTAAGAACCAACCATGATGTCTTAAGAATACTAAGAATTATTTTCTGCCTTCCTCCCCCAAGAAGTTTTCAGATTTTTTTCTTTTTGTACTGATGTTTATATTTTTTCAGAACATGTCCAATTTCCAGAGCAAACTGGATCTGGAGAATAAAAATATCACTTTAATTAACAGCTAAACCCATTATCCATCCATGTCTCCCACTGACTGGGCACCTCCCCTGCTTTCAAGGCCAGCTCCAGCCCCATGGCAGCTAATGAGTGGCTGGGAGAAAGGGTCTCACTATGGCTGCCACAGCTGCAGTCAGCAGGCCACTCCTGGCGATTGTCTTTGAAAACTATTCCTCTCACGCCATCTTCTGGTCAGCTCTTTGGGATTAACTATACCTGGGTCTGAGAGAGCCTTCTAACCTTTCCCTGGTCCGCTGCCCACAGGAGGGGAATCAAGATGATAAGAAGTCCTTGTTTGGTGAAAGTATTACTGTGCTCATTACTTCTTTTTCCTGTTGCTTTCCCCTGGTTTATGATGAAGAGCAAACACGTGATGCAGATGGCATTTTTTTTATGAGTAAGTGTGCTGAAGAAAGCTGCTTTAAACATCAAGTCTGCTCACAGATATAAAGTCACAGAAAATTCTATGAGCTCCATCCTCATCTAGATAGAAGCTCTACATGTGCTGGATAGCCTCTTTCTTGAGGCAGGCTTTTCTGTAAAGAGCGACAAATATTATCACCAAGGAGTTTAACGAGGTAATTGCTCTGTAACCGCTCACACTGAAGTGCTACGTAGCTTCATGTTAACTCAGCCCGCACATGCAGCCTGTTGGTTTAGACTGGTGTCTAGAAGAGCATCTTGACCTGCAGCAGAAGAAAAGTTGAAAGTAGTTGCCCCTTTTTAGAGGGGTGCAGATCTTACCTTTGCGGACTGAAGGCCACAAAAAAAGGCAGAACTAAAGATCTGTAATTAGTGGAGCTAATTACCAGTTAATGGGAGAAAAAAACCCCACCCAACTCGTGGGTTTCTTGTTTTGATAACTACATGCTTTTTTATCCTAAAAAGAATGTTACTCAACATTGTCTTTCTAAAAACTTAGGTACTAAGCAGAAGGTATGCTGATCACTAACTTCTTATGCTCATTTAATCAGTGTATCCATGCATCATTTAATCAATAGCGATGAAATTGTGTTTTCTCAGCTGGTTTTGAAATTGCCACAGACAGTGACAGTCTGAGAACGTGTGCTCTTAACTTTTGTTACAGAAAGAGACTATGTCTTCTACAGCTAAATAGGGATAGTAAATTTGAAAAGTTAATCACTTTTTAAAAAAGTTAGAGGAGTTCTTGGTACTGCATATCCCCTGGCTGCTTTAAGTGGATTATAATCACCTTTTCCTTTCTTTTTTAGTGTTTTCCTCTTCTGTGTGATGCGTGAAATACCCACACAAACATCGGGGAAACTGACTGACAGTCTTGGGGAAACAGTGAAACTCTGCAACATGCTGGCAGGCACACAGAGCAAACTAACTGAAACAACAGGAAACAAGCAATTATTTTTAAGCAACATATGTTCCAATAGCAGCCAAAAGGATTCTGACAGATGTGTGATTTTTTTGACACAACATGACGCTATCCCCATCACAGATGAGGTTTTACTTCTTGATGAAAGTAAAGTTTAAACGCTGCTTCTCACTTCATGACTGATGTGGTCCACTAGAAATTTCAAAATATCAGAGGGTGGTGCAGCTGCCACAAAGGCTTTATTTGGAAGATGTAGCTATCTGGCTCACTTCCCTGGATCGGGACTGTAAAGCAGAGTTCTACAACTGAAGCAATGAAGAATTCACTGCCTCTGGGGACATCACCATTTCAAGTGGTCCTCTTGCTTCTCATGGACTGCAAAGCCTTTGTAAACAACCTCTAAAGTGATTTATTTAAAAACTAACCAACCAAACCTGGTGTTGACCACCTAAGCCAGCTTAGAGCTGGGTCTGTAGTAGCTACAGGGTCTCTTTGCCAGAGGCATAAGCCAGTCCAGAAAGCTCAGTGCTGTATCACTGTCACCAACTGCTCCCCTTACCTGGCAGTAAGGAACTGCTGCAGGGTCCATTCAGGAGCACTCTGTCTCTGGGTTCTGATCTGTATGACCGTTCTTATCTGAAGAAGGAAGAAGAGCCATTGGGCCTGAGCTGCAGCTCTGCAGTTTATGAATTTTGTTATGCAGGTACTATCCTGGTGTGACGAAAACTTCAGAAACCCAGCTTCAGGATATGTACTCTGAGCTAAGTCCCATCTGAGCTGTCTTAGCTGCAAAAAAAACAAATTAGAAATTCAGACAGATGGGAACCCCTCACAAAAATGTACACTATTTTGTCTCCCAAAAGGATTTTGACAATTTATTGGAAGATATGCATTCTACTGCCATCTCTGTCTGGTCTTTGAGGCACAATTCAAAATGAACTCATTAAAGGGCCGTGTTTCAGCATGGGAAACGCAAAGCTGCCTTTTTTGCAATGAACCGGTGAAAAGTTCTGTTTAGGTCAAGAAGAGTTCACTGCCTAGCCTCCATACCATGTGATGACTACTTTTAAGTGTGGGAAAAAAAAATATCTCTGTAGCTCCTCTAATGCACCCAGCTTTATTGCTTGGTATGTGGCTGCCTGGAGTTAGCTTTCAGAGGAGACTCAGCAGTTACATCTCAGGCTGTCAAGTTCTCGTGTAGTGCTGTGATTGCTTTTGCATGGGTATCTGCAGCTGCCAGAAAAACCTGTGTCTGAAGTGCAAGCATTTGCCTCGTAGAAGGTTAACAAAGCTTTAAAGGGCTTTGCACTTTTAGTTGGGGTTTTAAACTGGCACCAACAACAAAAGCTCCAAACCTGCTGAGAAATATGTGCAGGCTTGTCTTCTATGTAGTCCTTCCCCTGAAGCAGGGCAGGGAGAGGCTGACCCGAGAGATGTGTTTCTCTTGGCTGTGCAGTGAAGTTAGGCATTCAGAGCGATTTTGTGTGGCTCCTGGGAATGTTTCTAATCTAGCCCAGAAAACAGGGCAGGAATCTGATGACTGCAGTACAGCCGCACCCTTTAATCAAGAATGCAGTTCTCTGCTGCCCTGGGAGCTGCACAGTTGTTTGCACCTGCAGCAGAGTGAGTGGGGGCAATGCTACTGAAAAAGAACAGGGACATTAAAGACCCAGTTCGTGTTAAATGGCCTGCAGCTTAGCATGGTGGCAAACTAGGCCTTTTTGATCATGTTACTGAGGCATTGTGGGAGACACTGTTCTGGATGCTGCTGAACTGGAATAAGAGCTTACTGTCTTTGGCTACCCTTCTCCCATCCTTCATGGTACATTGTGCTCTGCCAAAGTAACTGCACATATAGTCACTCCCTAACCTAGTTCTGTCAGAATGATGTAGGTTAGGTTAAGTATTTTTTTACATGGAAAAACTAGCCTCAAGGCCAGGTTCCCTTGCTCAACTTCTATTACGATAATAGCATGTGACATTCGTATTATGCGCTGCTCAAGTGTGTGATCAGCGCCTGATTGGACTTAATGCCTCTGTAAATAAAAGAAACACAGAACAAAAAGCATGAGATTTTTATAAGCAAATAGTCCCTCAGAAATCTGGCTGGTTCCTGGAAGAGTTAACTTATTTAGAAACCTTTTAGTGGGCCGTATTGATTACATGGATGTGTTCAGAGCAGCTGTGGATATTGCAGTAACAATGAACTGAGGCAGTTTATCAGTGCATCAGTTATTTTACTGGTACAAAAAGGAGCATTAATTGGACTAATGATGATGGGCTTAATCCCATGTTAGAGATAGCTGGCCATCACAAATTGTCTCTCAGTGAGCTCATTTGTTTTGCAAGGAAGAAACTCATAATTTCATAGGATGGAAGATGTACTGGCTATTTATAGTCACTGATTTTATTTGTAAGGAATATCATGACTTCACAAGTGCAGTCGCACTAATCTCCTTGATAAAGCATTTATCCTAATCTAAAGGGAGCTGTTTGCTACAAAGCCAGCCATGTACCTAAAACTGCCATTGAACAAATTTGCAACAGTGGCTCTTATTTGCCTGTAAAAGCAGCAGGTCAATCAGTGTGTCCTGAATGTATAGCAGCCCAAGAGCCAGACTGCTCTCTCAAAATGAGACAGTGAGACAGAGAGGAAAATATTCCTACCCAAAATGGCTGCAACTAGCTGAGATGAATGTAAGCAACAGCATATGAGCAGCTGAGAAGGCGCTGCAGCCATCCGGCTTTTGGAGGTCTGCAGCTGTGGGTTTAGTAGTTCTCGGTTAAAAAGCAGGTTGCCGTTATTACACCAAGGACAGTGAGAGAGTTGACTTCTCAGGTATTTCCTACCTTGTTCCAAACCAGCTAGTCTGGGGTAGCTTTTAGTACTAAGTAGTATGTATTTGCTGTTGGCATCTGCTCCTAAGGGTTGAAAATACCTTTCTGGTTATGTTTGTAGACATCACTGAGGACCATGGAGCTCATTGGAGGACACCTCCAAGAGATCAAATATGCTCGTGGCTGAGCCACATGGAGAATGAGTTAATCAAAGAAGCAAGGGTGGTGTGGAGTTTCTGTGGTCTTCAGGGCTGAGAGGAGCAGGGACTCAGCAGAGAGGAAGGAGACTGTGGAGGTGAGACCTGCCTGTAGCAGAGTTTTGTTATCAATCTCACAGGCACTCAAGTCTTCAACAGGACGTGGAGCGAACACCATAGGACAGGTTAGGGGTACAGGGAACAATGCTAGGGCTGTGAGGGCTCTGAAGGGACCCTGGGCTCACAGCACCTGCGCTACCACTCTCTACCTGGCTCTTGGTTTCTTGCGTTGCAGATGCATCCCTCAGGTATCAGCAAGCTCCTGGACTGCAATTATGCCTGAAACGATAACGCAGCCCTGAGTCTGGATTTATTTTTGGAATCTGCAGAAATAGAGAGAGGAGCAGTGTCCTTCACTCATTTTCAGCCTGGTCTGCTGAGGCCTTCCTCTTCTGGTCATGGGCTCAGTGATTCCACAAAGAAGCAGATTCGTATACAAGGTAAGTACAGGATAAAGTAGGACCGCTTCAGTTGAAAAGGCCAGATGTAATAGTGTTCCTTTAAATCATAATCCTTCATGTAATATCACACTCAGTTGTCATAGAAACCATGGCATCACTAAGACTTACAGCTCCTGATCCAGCAAAACAGTTGAGCATTTGCTTTCAATATAAAGTATGTGCTTAAATCTCAGTTATTTCTATGGCACTGCTTGTGTGCTTACAGTTTATTTTTTGCTAGATGAGAGTGATGGAGGCCAGGAAAACCTTCTGGTTGCTTTAGTTAAGCCAAAACAGCACACATGTTTCGCAATCCTCAGAATTACTGGTACAGGAATGAATAGAGTCCAAGCAGGTTTTTAAGAGAATAAGTTGGAAATTGAATGCTTGATTACATCACTGTCTTTGCTTGTGCAACCTGAAAAAGCATTAGAATAATGCTCTTTCGTAATTCCTTCTGTTGCCAAATTCCATGCGGGGATGACAACAGGACACCAATATGATGATCAAAGTCGCCAGTTTGTTTATTGAGCATAGCTGATCATTATTATACAGTTCTCTAAGTTCCTAAGAAGCTTTGATTGGCTCCTTGCATGCAAGCATGTAGTGTCCACGCACACAAGCATAAAATATGATTGGTTATATCGACACTGTACATGCGTATAAACATAAGATATAATTGGTTATACTAACTAAATTGTCTCAGTCTAATTGGTCAAGATAAACTGCCGAATTGAGGTTGTTTGTGCCAAGTTCCCTTTATCATGGAATGTGCACCTGTGTTTTCCTAATTGAGAGCTTTCTTTTTTGTCTTCTTGTTTATTCTGTTCAACGCCTCCTAAAGGCATCTGAAATGCTCTTGTGACTATGAGCTACTTTCAGGCCCAGTCACTAAGTTCCATATAATTGACTCCTACACCTTCCAGTACTTAAGACACTGGATATCTTTTAATTCTATTGACTGTATGAAGAGAATAATTTTTTTAATAACTCTAGACAATATAGACTTTTGATCATAATTTTAGTCTAACACAAGCATTCATGCTTCCAAATTAAATATCAGTTTTAATATTGCTGCTCACATGGTATTTTGTAGTTTTCTTTAAAGACTTAATTCTGGATTAAGTATTTAAGAATTGCTGTTTTCATTTTAAAGTACGTTTTAGCACTCAAAGTGCCTGAAAAAGTATGAAAGTATCCTTAATGTCTCCAAGAAAACAAACAAAAACTGGACACAAATTGAGAAAACCCTGCATATATTTTAGTTCAAAGATCTGCGGTTATTAAAAATAACTTTTAATTGGACCCATGCTTTATGGTTCTTTGAGTAAGTGTCAATGTTGAATATTCCATTCCTCTTGCAAGTACATTTGAAAGATAACATGCTATTTTTACTCATTTACATGAACAATAGTCTTTTGTTCCCCAGATCATACTACAAACAAAATACTCGGGATACTTCTTCAGTGACTAAGTGTTGCCCTTCAGATAGGGCCTCATTCAAAGCTCACTGGACTTGATGGGCAGGCGTTCCCTGGAGCTCAATGGGCTGTTTATCAGAATTAGACAGGTGGTTTAGTCCATATATTCCTGGTTTATAATTCATATTTATTGGTCCCATGAGTTGTATGGAGTTGTTGCTATTGCTCTGGCTGGCCAATTTGAGTCACAAAACAATGAGAAGCATGAATTCAGCAACACCAGGTCCCTCAAAAGTTAATGCTTTGACTAATTTCAGCAGTTGATAACTGGACCTACACACAACTGTTACAGCTGTTCTAGAAAGTTACACGTTCACGTCTAGTCTGTATGTGTACCAAGGAGACCTGTTCTGCAGCTCTTCTACAGGTGAGGGTGAATTCAGTGCCTTCATGACGCTTTCTGCCAGCAGAAAAACATAAGATCCCAAAGGCGTAAGCTTTTGTGGAAATGAAAGCAGAAGGTTAATAAATGTGGCTGAGTCACAATTCACTTCCAGTTGAGAGAATCCTTGTAAACAAATCTTCCTTCTATTTAGGGGGCTCTACCAGTTGTTAAGTCACTGTGTGTTTCTAAAAGCTCTTCTTGTAAAAGGTTAAAATTTTGTGAATGGAAAATGGGTTTGAAAAATGTTACTGGCTTATCTCCTTGCCTGGAGAGGAAGGTATAAGCCTTTGTATAACTGCAAAGTTAAATCAATGAGTATACTGTTGATTTTGCTGATTCCAGAGTACCTGGACAAAAAGACAGAATCTAATATGTAAAAAAAAAAAACCCACTTCATTAAATGGCATGATTGATGTGAAGAATGAATAAGAATCTATGGTCAGCCATATTCACTCACAAGGCCAGCAGCCACACAGAAGGATAGTTCCCCAGATTAGTTGTTTGTTTGGGTTAATATTACTGTATAAATGTAGTTAATTTAAGCCCAGGTCAGCTCTCAAGAAGCTGAGAATGAGACAGGGAAAGGGGACAGCAAACCACTTTTCTGTCTTACACTTATGGGGCTCATGTTCAGTTTTGATACAGCTCATCTGAGTCTAAGTATTCATACTGCTTCAGTGTGTTCACTGTAGGCCATTGGAAGTGATGGATAAAATAGGATTGACTGTCCTGAATGCTTGAAAATAATTTCAGACCACAGAAAATGACCACTGCCTCCTTTTATTAGTATCTCTTCTTTTATCTTCAGGGTTGTCGACATGACGGGGGGCTTTTTTCTCCTCTCAGGCACGCAAACTGTTAAAACCCGCCAGTCTCGGTACGCCTGTACCTGCTTCTCCTCCCATGCCAGTGCAGTCGGGCAGGCTGCCCCGAGGGGTATCGCCTGGCCCGGGAGAGCCCTGGAGCTGAGCGGACCAAAATCCCTTCGGGGAACACGGGTTTCCAATCCTCTTCCTGCAGCAAAATCGCTTGGCGCTAGGTGGTAGTGTGTGCTCACTGAAAAATGCCGGGGTTGTGTCGCGGGGAAATTTAAAGGAGGGTTCGGATAGCTTAAAGAATCATCTCCAATTGTGTTAGCAATAGAAAAATGATTTAATAGAAATTTATATGAAAGTGTGACTTCACAGAATTCGATGGCAAGGTTTACTGTATTGCTTAGTAAATGGGTGAAATGCACTCAGGAAAATTAAATTAGAATGAAACTAAACATATATGACCAAAAATGTAACAGAGTAAAAGGGACTGTTACAAAGAATGAATTTCCTGTTATTTTTGCAAAGATTGGGAATGTGGGAAAGAGTAATGGAAACCCTCCGTTTGAGTCATGAGGTTCAGAGAAGACCCCCCTTGCTTTCTAAACTCCTGCTGGAGTCTAGGTGTGGCTGGATCGACTTCTAGTCCTAGATTTGGTCAATCGTTTATATCTGAACGGATTATGAGTATAATAGCTTAAAATTCATTCACAGTTGAACAAGATTCATGACAGTAATTTAAGTATAAATTTGAAAGTAATAATTTATAACATACATGCTATGATATATTTATCATAGACTACTACGCAAGCTTGCATAAAGACACTAAGAGATATGCATTATAAGGCAGTAAAAGAAAGTGAAAGAGAAAAAAGTGGTATACCTGTTAAAAATTCTCCTTGAGGTCAGTGAAAATATTCATGTAGAATGCTTCAGCATCTTTCTCAAATGGGCGAAGGGTCAAGACTCAAGGAGCGGAGAGAATCAGCCCAGGTCGTGTCAGCTTTCGGTGACAGACCTCTGATTTTTGCAAACAGGAAAGTTTGCGAGCTCTGAGAGGCATCCCAGTCAGACGGAGATGCTGATTGCAGCCTGCTGCAGTCAAGGAGAGCTCAAAGGGCCTCAGTAGAGCTGTTTGTAGGTTCGGGAGATGATTGACTTTTGTCATCAACAAATTGCTGGCATCCCAGATGCGCTGGGAAGTTCTGAGGCTTGTCTGAGAAAAACTTAAAACATAGGTAAGGTCTCGAGGTTGTTACGAGAACATGGCTGTCTATACTCCTGTCGCCCGCCTCCACTGGGCAGCAGGAGACCTTGAGATGTACAGCATATCTCCCTG
This sequence comes from Haliaeetus albicilla, assembly GCF_947461875.1. Taxonomy (NCBI): domain Eukaryota; kingdom Metazoa; phylum Chordata; class Aves; order Accipitriformes; family Accipitridae; genus Haliaeetus; species Haliaeetus albicilla. Next base: position 8,247,241 of record NC_091494.1, on the reverse strand, counting down.
TCTTAGCTGTGTAAGAGTTTCTGGTACAGTAAAGGGTCGCTTAAGTGCCCGACTCATTACACTTATGCTAAGACCTAGCAAGCCTTGCCGAGTTCGTAAATCAGCCTGGAGGGGGGAAAGAAATGCACCACCACAGGTTGCTAACAGGAACTGACAGAAATTCTCACCGAGGCCAGCCTTGTCAGGGCTGTTAATACTGTCAGGAGTGCAGGAGAAATTAAAATTGGGTTACCAGTGTGGCAAGACTTTGCTCTTTGAAACATTTGGGCCAGAGGAGATTTCTAAGCAGTCTCTAATCAACATTTCTTTCCTACAGCTCACCTTATCCAGCTTGCCCTGCCACCGTGAAATCATAGCCTTTTCCCTTGGCCTTCCCCATTATGCCCAACTTGGGCCACCCTTGTCCCTCCTTGGTGGCCACTCTTGGCAGCTCTTCTGCGCTACAGCATTGCTTCCTCAGAGATTTCCAGAGTCTTGTATGTCATCACGGCAGGAAGCTTGGAGCTAACATTCAGGTTGTACTTTCATCTTTCTGGTTTAATTTCATTTTTCTTGCTTAAATCCCCAGCTTTACCTGTATATCAATGCTAAATAATCCCTCTCTTGACTTAGTGCTCTCAGCCTGCAGATACTGGGAGCCAGAACACAAATGCAGGGCGAGGATAAAGATCCTTTAAAACTCCTTCCCTCCAGCCCTGTTCCTCTTCTCTTGTCCCTGTGGGAAGCTAGTGTATCCCTATTTAACTGTCCTTTAGTTGAAGTGTTTATGTAAGACTGGTTCTTCAATCCAGATAAATCTTCCTCAGCCAGGTAGGGGACAAGTTAAGACTCTTGTCTAGAGAAAAAAAAAATTGCCCTGGTGAGCTTATTGCCGCACTCTGCAGTCTTGATCCTGTGTTGTTCTGTGTTGTGCTAAAGTGAGTGTAAAAGTCAGATCTAGGTTTGGGGGTGTGAAGGAGAATCCTAATGAATGTTGGCTGCATTTAAGAAGCTAGCTCTAGTGTTTAGTCCTTTTAAGTCCCACACTTTGCTCTGATTTTTGATAATTTTCTGCCAAGATGACAGTTGCAGTGTTTTAGGTGCAATTTTGCCTCCTGTGTTTATCAAGGATCTTTATGGCAAACACCACTTAACATTATATGGATGCTGCTCTTAACTGCTTCTTGAATTTTTTGGACTGTTTAAATTTGATAGAAACATAGAGTAAAATACGATGTTCCACAAGTTTTCTAAAAGAGAATGACTAGAGGAAAGAAAGTGGTCCCCTTTCAGAAATATTGGAAAGACCCCAGTCTTAACCTGTCCACAAACCAGACCTTTTCTGTGCATGCATAGAATATACTGGACAAAAGATGGAATCTTATCTATAAAAAAATTTTCTTAAGTAGACAGATTGAATTAATGAATACAATAAAATATACCAGGCAGGATAGATTCTGAAAGCAGTCACAGGATCTGCTGTCTCCCCTAGCCAAAACAGGTGGTGAATGTGGGTGGAAATACAGAGAACCCTGTGGAAAATAAGAAATGTGGAGACATGGGAAGGAGCTGGGAAAGGGTGATTTATAGCATGAGACCAAGTGAGATGCAGTGTGATGGTGTTACAAAAATCCATAATTTATAGGAAACCAAGATTCACTAGGTTTGTCGCTTACAGATCAAGGAGTTGGGTTTTTCTACCGTTTCTGATTTTTCTACCGTTTCTGATTTTTCTGCACCTCTTAGGATTATTTCCTTGTTCTCTTTGTTATTAAAAATGCCTCTCTGTCATCTGATAATTTCAGTTTTCTAGGTCACTATGAAAGTCTTGATCTCAACTCTAACACAGCACTACCATGATCCACTTCAAACACACTAAGTACCTTTCCCTGCTCAGTAATTTGCTATTTATATTCCTTGTTCACAATTCTTAAGCCTTCTCAAGCTATGTGGGTGTTGTTATGTCAAGAGATGTGAATTAATGTTATATTCAGAGGTTTGTGATTCAGTCTCTCAAATGTTTGTTTAAAACCAAGTATGTTGCTTCTGCCACTTCCCTTTTACTCACTTATGTTGTAAATCCATAGGAGGTTCCCTTCCTTATGAACTCCAGGGCAAATATAACTGCTTGTGAGTCTGTTATCTTTCATCTGTTTTAGTGGCCTTTTTGTACTTAGAATTTGTTTCTAGCAGGAAAAGAGTCAGATTTACAGAATGGTAATTGGTGGGATCATTCTTTTCTGAGGCTTGGTCTTGTATTTGATTCTTTAAGACTGCCATTTTCTGTGGCTTTTTCTCAGGCAACTCCTCATACTTCAAGTCATCTTTATAATGGAAAAAAGGCTTATCTTTTCTGTTCTTTCAACTATAAAGGTACATGGGTTAGTTTCCAGATGTATTTCACAGTTCTTTTCAGTGCTGTATCTACCAAACTCGATTTTGTGTTTGATGTTTAAAAGTTACTAGATGCAAAATATGTAAAAAAAAAAAAAAAAAAATCCCATACCAGAGCTTGGAAGACCTTGACTTGTGGTCTATGGACCCCTGTGACCTCCAAATCGAAGAATGATTGAAAAAAATCACTGATCTAGCTCACCAATTTTTCAATTCCTGTGAGTACTGTGTGATATCTTGGTAAAGCACAGCCCGTCCTGTTGTGGTGATAGTGAGAAAAAAAACTGCTTATGATGTGCACTAGGAAGTAACTTAAGATCTGAGATTACCTGATTCACATAAAACCTTCAGCATCATCTCAAATGGATGTGCCACCTTTCATGCTGCTTCTCCAGGGACTGCGGCCCCTGAGCCTCCTTCCATCCTTCTGTTCCGTGTCCCCTGAGAGCATTCTCAGCACAGAGGGATGGACAACACCCCATGTATGGGCTCTGACAGCTCCAATGGCACTTTTGCCTGCTCCCCTCAAGCAAGGAGGGTGTTAGGGTAGGACGGCACATGGCTAGACACAGTGGAGTTGTGACTGTTTCAGTCTACAAAAAGGCTGTGAACAGGGCCTCTGCAGAGCTGGCCCCAGACTCAAGGTGTTTTTCCTCTTCTTAGACAGCTGGGCTCTGTTGACAAACAGTGTAAGCAGGACAAATCCCAGCACTGACACCAGCTCGCTGTGTAACTTTGATAGTCTCTTCCAAGTCTGGGTCAGAAATTAAGTTAGCTGAGTTACTGCAGTGCTAGACCATGATCGGGTTCTAAGATTGTCTATACACCCAGTTCTGCAATAACACTGTGTCCAAAAATTGTACCTGACTTTCCCCACCTATAAAATGAGGTTGCATCTTATGCCTGGTTTGGTGTGATACTGGTAGCGTTAGTGTTTGTGCAGCACTTTAGACATTCTGTTGAGGGTTTGAACAGGGCGAGTATTTTCATACGCACTGCTTTGTTCCCCAAAATCTAAACTTATCTATAAATATTAATAAGCGTAATTGAGAAACCCTGGATGGTATGGTTGCTGAGATGCATTTGATTTGTTTTCCAGGCTGACATGGTGATGTCTGACTGTGCTTGCAGAATCTGAAACAATAACTCTGACGTGCCCAGTTCATCTCAGTGCTAGCCAACTCAGATGCCCTGTGCTGATATTTTAAATATAGACATCGTTAGCTATTTCACTGCCTATCAAAATAGGAAAAAAGAAAGGGGATAAAGGAGCTGCACATTCAGCTGTGATTAACATTGCGTCTCAGCACTGTGAGTACTTGGAAAGGAAGGTGTGTTATCGTGCTCCACGTAGCTACCTCTTCTCTCACTCAGCTGGGTTTGGAAAAAAGAGATCATATTTTCCTTTTTCTCTAGCTTGTTCTGTTATTTTATTAAATGGCATGCCTCAGATATGCCTGCATGGTTCCTTATTGCTTTCATAGATGTGCTGTTCATCTGTTTTTAAGCAGCTATGTAAGCCATAAAGGAGAACACTAGGCATGTTCCCTCACTGTGCTTTTTAAAGTACACTCAAGGAGTTTGGTTTCTGATGTGTTAATACAATGGATTCTAATCCCCATCTGCAGCATTGCAAGACTGTGATTAACATGTCTTTGGTTCCTGTGGCACCTTTCTGCTAATAAATTAATTCCCTCAACTTTCATGTGGAATAAAAATATATCATTAACTTTGCTTTGCAGACACTATTCAGCTTTTGACTGTTCTGAAATATACACTGTTCAGTAATATATAAATATAGCCAGGACTACAAATCCACAAACAGTAATTGAAATCTTCACCAAAAGGTTATTGCTGTTTCCTGTATAGGATTACAAACCCTCTTCAGTGGCTGTGTAAAAACACCCTAAAGAAGGGACCTATCTGACTCCATTGCTGAGAGCCACAGGAATGGACTTGGAAGGACTGTAACTGAAAACTACTCTCGGACCATCCTGGGTAAAGCCAGGCTAGTTTTTAAAAAAAAAAAAATTTTTTTTATGTTAAAGTCATGGCCATAGAATTTGAGTGCCTGCAGACCCCCCCCCCGAGCCCTATCCCTGAACAGCTGGGCAACAGTACCACTATTTGTCCAACGCTGCTCTGGGATAGGTTGGTTTTGAAATGCCATTCCTTAACTGTTAAAGCCTTTAAAAGTAAAATAAGTATTTGAGGGACTAAGCAATCCAATGTCCACTGCATGCTGTGCTTCTTGAAACTGCGTTCTCCAGCCATTTCATCAGCTTTTATGCACTGATGTATGTTTTTTTTTCTAAAATGCTTTGAAAGTGGCTTAATTGTTGAAGCAATGACTTCTTTGATGCTGTGAGCTCAGAAGCTGATGTGAAAGCCTGGCTTTGGTAAGCAAGATGGTTTGGATTGTATCTTGGAAAAGCAGGCTCCTCTTGAATAATTCTGCCTTTGTCCAAGGTTTCAAGTAAGGTTCCTGCCTTATCGTTCTCTTTATGGATATCAGGTATTATTTGTCTTTTCTAGTCTCAGGTTCTGCTACTACCTGTGAAAAAGCTTAAGTGCCTGTTTTACCCCAGGATCTGCTATTATCAAACTGCATCATCCATCACTAAAACCACTTTATACTTCCTCCCATCTCATTAACTTTATCCTTTTCTTTCTCCTTCTACGAGGTTCAGGGTTACCAAAGATCCGGGCCTTCCTTATTTCTAAAATGGCAGCTCCCTTCTTTGGTGCCTGCCATTTCTCTCAGGAAAGTGACATCAGAATTAAAGAGAAAGACCCTTTCTAAGGGCTAGGCTGTAAATGAGAGAAGTGAGGTCAAAAAACAAAACCATAAACTATTCTCAGGGAAACAAATCAATAGGCACAAACACTCAACTGAACATACAGGAGCTTCACTCAGGGGTAAAGCTGGAAATACAGCAGACCTGGAAAAGGCATTCATAGGAACAGGACTAATATAAACAGAAGTTAATCTGTGCTCTGGAACATGCTTTCTTTAAGCCCCAAACAACTCTTGCTTTCATCAAAGCCCGCCCATCCTACATCTTTGTTCATTTCCTTCTTAATGGCTCGTCCTGAACTCACCTTTTCTTCAGTTCCTTGCTTTTTTTTTTTTTTTTTTTTTTGAGCTTTCTGTCTCACCAGGGACATGCCTAGCTGATATGTTGGAGACAGGACTGGCAGTAAATGCTAACGGGAAGGAAAATTTTGGTCTAAAGTGTTTGCCTTCTTTTTTTCTTGCTGGTTCTACCCAAGAAATTGATGAGGAATCTGCTGTTTTGTCTGATGGTTTCAGTCGAGGACTCTTACAAAACGTGTTATATTTCAATGAAAGGGAGGGAAAGAAACAAAGAAGGTTATGAAGGTGTGTTATCTTCATAACAGAGAGGTTTGGCCAAAGTTCAGATCCCTGGAAGCAGAAATCTAGCTGTATGATAGATAGAAAGAGGTTCCATGATGTTGAAGATGTACGTGCAGGAAGAAAGGTAGAAAAAAAAGGTGTTTACGGGCAATATAGATCAAGGGAACGTAAGAGCATCTGTAATTACTAGAATCTGATACAATGCTTCTGAGGGTCTTTACCAGGATTAAAATCGTTTATTACACAGAGATGTCAGGTATTCCTCATTTTGGTTTTTGGGAGACTCAGGATTTCCTGAGTCATCTTGTGACCAATGTGAGATTCATGTCAAAGCCCCATGGCAAGTCCCTGAAGGAAGGAACAGGAATGAGTCAGACATGACAAACAACTCTTTACACCTCTGAAGCAGCCTCTGTATTCCAGAGAGCGAGGCAGCCCCAATGTGTTCTCAAGGTCTTATCACAGAAATGAATTCACAGGCAACATCACAGCTTGCACAATGCCTACTAAATACAGAGAAGTGCACCAGAATTTAGAGGAGTGGTGGCTGTGCAGCTGCATGTTGCTTCTTGAAGCCTGCAACAAAAAGGCAGACTGAAAGAGCTGAGGAAAGTTCTAGACCAGACTTAAACAATATTTGGCTTGCAGGACACGCTTGGCTGATTAAGCAATTTGTCTGGCCTGTTGGATGGTCGGGAGACACCATGATGTTTGGATCACTGGGTGCCTGAGAGAGGTTCTCATGCCTTCCACCAGCTTGCCAGCTAGTGCAGGCGAGGCATCCCCCCAGCCAGCACATACGCACTTCCCGGCTGTGCAGCTGCCAAAAAAGGTGGTCTGTCACAGCCAGTGCAGAGGAGAGGGAAGGCAGATGGGAAGACAAGGAGAACGGAAGACCAGAGGTAGTGATAGAGGCAGTTCTGGTAAGGTATGACGAAATGTGCAGTTTGAACTTGCTAAGCCTACCCACCTATCTGCTGCAGTGAGCCATTCTAGGCCAAAATCCTATCGTATGAGGGAAATGGGGCTGAGTCATCAAATTAATTCCTCTGCTCTTTCATGCATCACATCATCTAACACCTGACAGTCTGATTTGTTTAGTTTTGTCTCTGATGTTCCCATAGAAATGCGCTTCCAGGCTCTCCCTTTCTAATAGGTATAGCCATCATTTTCTGCTGTTTATTTATAGCTAATTCACCCTTATACTTAAACCTTTCCTTATCTCTCAAAGGTCTTCACCTTGCCTGTTGATGCATCAACAGACAACCGTCATATCCACTCTCTTCACTTTGCAGGGCCATACAGTCTGAGGCAACACACAGTTCAGCCCTTCTAGGAAAGCTGAGTTGCACACACGGTATAACAGGACTCTTTCAATGATATCTGAAGAAAACAGGTCTTTTAACTCTGGACTTTCTGGTATCTTTCATTCAGAGTATTTAACCAGTGTCAATCCTTCCTGGCTTCTTTTGTAGCAAAGTGTGTTCTTTGCAGCTCTCTTTGCTGGAGGGATAGGAGATTTCAAGCCCGCAAATCAGTAAGACTGCCATATGTTTGGAGTTGGGCATGTGCATAACTGTTTTTCTGGATCAAGATTAGAATTCTCACCACTTGACAAGATTCAGCTTGTGGTTTGTGAAGTGCTGCCAGCTTCTCTGGATTTGAAGATTTATATAAAATATCAATGTAAAAAAAAAGAAAAGGCAATTACTTATTCCAGGTTTGTGTGTATGCGTGTGTGTACTGCATTAATTAAAAGCTGGTTGGGAAACAAGAAGGACGCTTTGCAACAATAGCGACAACATTACCTCTATCACAGTAACCTCTTTATGCTATGCGAGAGCTGATCTGTGTCCCAAAGATCTGTCAACTGTCTAGAGAAAAAAACCGAGATGGAAGGGGACAAATAAAGGTGCAGACATGATTTTTCCGGTGTCAGGAAGCTGACAGAAACGGAGGCAGCATCTCTTGATCCCTGGATGTAGCAAGTATTCACTTTACTCTGCTTTCATGCTTCCTGGTGCTTTTTTTTTGGAGGTGAAACGTTGTACAAACGATTACAGGGGAACTTAAACGCGACACTAGCACTTTTCCTCGGCCTCTGTATTGCTGCTTTCCAGCCTGCAGAGGTCAACACCAGGTTCTATTTGTACCGATCCGTCAGAAGTGTCGGGACAGGAATTCCTTGGTTTATGTCGGCGGACGTCTAGGAGTCCTGGAGGACTGACAAGGACTCCGAGATGACAAGCGCAAAACCCAAGCTGCAGTTTTTCCTCGGCAAAATAAAAGCGCGGCGAGAAAAGCGGACCGCGTGCCCTTCGACGGGGCTGAGCAGTAGAAGAGAAGGGAGAAACACGGGTAAGAAGCAGGTCCCCGCGTTTCGGCACCCGGCTGGCCGGGAGCAGGGTTGGGGCGGAGGGCTCCGAGCCGGGCTAGCAGAAGGGGCAGCGCCCGGGCAGGGGTTGGGGCAGGCGGGCAGGCAGCGGGGGGCCGTCGCGGCGCTGACCGAGGGCGCTGGGGCGGTCGCGTGGAAGGCGGGCGGCCCCGGGGGGGAGGAGCGGGGGGCCGGCCCGGCCCTGCCGTGCGTGTGTCCCGGGAGCGGGGCCGGCTTAGCGGGAGGAGGGCAGGGCGAGGGCGGGGCGGCTGGCGGGCCTGGCCCAGCCCGCCGGGGAGGAAGGGGAAGGGAAAGGAAGGGGGAGCGGGCTGCGCTGTTGCCCTTTTAAGCGAGCGAGTAGGTGCAGGAGGCTGGTACAAAGGGGGCTGCCGCCGCGCTCGCTGTCCGTCCCCGTCCGTTCCCCCCTCCCCCCCCCCCCCCCCCCGCCGGCTGGGGCTGCCCCGGCCCCCCCTCCGCCCTCCCGCCATCTTCCGCCCCGCAGGCGCGGCCGGGGCCAGGGTCGGGCCGGGCTGAGGCGGAGGGAGGCGGCGGCAGCAGCAGTAAGAGCGGGCTGAGGCGGCGCAGGCCCGGGCCCGGAGATGAGGCCAGGATGTCGGTGTCAGGGCTCAAGGCCGAGCTGAAGTTCCTCGAGTCCATCTTCGACAAGGACCACGAGCGCTTCCGCATCGTCTCCTGGAAGCTGGACGAGCTCCACTGCCAGTTCGTGCTCCTGCCGCCGCCGCCGGGTTCCAGCCCGCAGCCGCCGCCGCCGCTCACCATCCACTGCAACATCACGGTGCGGGGGCCGGGGGCGGCGGGGGAGGGCCCGGGCACGGCCCGCCCTCGCCATTGTCTGCGGGGCGCGGGGAGGGGGCGCAGCCGCCGCCGCGGGGGTGACTCAGCACCGGGGGGGGGACGGGGACGGGACCAGGGCCCCTCCGCCCGCCGCGGGGGGCCGGAGGGGAGGGGGGGGCTGCCGAGGCGCCTGGGCCCGCTCCCCCCCATGGGTCTGTGTTTCCTTCCCCCCCCCCCCCCCGTCTCCGCCGCCACCGTAAGAAAAGTTAGGGAGCGGGTCCCCCCCTCCGGCCTCTCCTCCCCGCCAAGGCGGGGGGGGCTTCTCCGGGGGAGCCGCGGCGGCGGGCGCGGGGGAAGGACGCGGGCCGGCCCGCCGCCTGCTTCGGGGCCGGGAGCCGCGAGCCGGAACAAAGGGCGGCCGGGCCCGGGGCAGCGGGGAGAGAGTCCCCGGGCCGGCTCCCCGCCGCGGGGCCATCCCCCGGGGCAGCGGAAGGGCGACGGGGAGAGCGGAGGGGGGCCCTCTATCCCTGCCTGCCTGCCTCCCCCCCCGTCCCTGCGGCCTTTCGGCGAGGCGGCCGGGAGCGTTTTCCTCCCTGCCCCGAGAGGTGGGAAGCCCGGGAGGGAGGCGGAGGGCGAGCGCTTTACTGAGTGCGCCACACCGCCGCGGCCTGGAGCCGGACGGCCCGCCCTGACCCGGGCGGGGAAACGCCGCACGGGCGGGCCTGGGTGGCGGCGGGCCTTCCCCCCGTGGGGGGTCAGCCCCTGAGGCTGAGCGGCGGCGAGAAGGACGGGGAAACTTTTCGTTCTCGCCGTGGTGGAGGGATAAAACAGTGCCTCTGGTCTCCTGCCGAGTAGTTGTTCTGTCGTAGCGGTAGCGTTTAAACTTCTGAAGGGGGTAGGAGCAGCCTTGTCGAATCTGAGGGGCCTCTACCCGCGGTTTGTTTTGGCATTTCTCATTTCTGGCTTTGGGGTTTGGTGTCGTGTCGTCGTCCCCCGCCCTCGCCCCTTAAATTCGTTGGGGTTTGTTTGTTTGTTTTAAACGAGTGGGAGGGAAGCAGAATAAAACGTTCAGTGTTGTGTGCCGTGGTGAAAATCCTCTGTGTTTTTAAAAGTTTAGGGCTTACACTTGCCGAAGGATTTGAATATATTGGCATCTGTGAGTCGTCTACAGGAAAGCGCTGGAGGTTCATTTTTACTGGACTGGTTGTCGTTATAAACGAATTTAAATGCCGTATTGAGATTCAGCTTAAGACTATTGAAAAATTTTGGTTGGGTGAAAATAGGGGTAGTACATTTGGGTTTGAGGAAGGTAAGCTCTAGAGCTTTTTTCATCTTCTTCCTGTAAAAGGGTGAAAGTTCCAAACAGATAGTGTGAAGGTAGAAACATGCATGTAAGTGTAAATATTTGAGTACTGAATGATGAAAATATGCATGCAAACCCGGCAAATCTAATAATCTTGATCAGATCCTTACTTGCCTTAAAATAACTTTATGAAATTAAAGGAGACTTGTTAAGAGGATCTTTCAGGTTCCACAGTTAATTGTCATGAGAAATCAGTTTTGTGGTCATGGGACAGGTGTTTGTTTTACCAGACACTTGTATATACTTGTAAGATGTTCTATATGGTAAAATAAGCAAGATGCTTTGGTGTCCTTGTTTTTAGACATAACCTATCAAGTGACTTCCTTTAAAAGTTTTTGTTGGTTTTTTTTGTTTGGTTGGGTTTTTTTTATTCAGTAGAGAGCATTTCATTGCTGAGAAGTCTGGCTGTTTCTTTCCCTACAACATGATCTATTTCATCAGTCTCTCTCTAAAGAGTAAAATAAAAGGTTTGGTGATTGTGCACCCTCAGTTGCCAGTTGAATTCTTTGTCAAGTGACAGCTAACAGGGAAGCCAGTAGTAAGGCCTGAAGTTTTTGGTGCCTTGGAGTTGTGCTGTAGTGTATATTTACTTTTGAGGCTGCTTTTGTCGTAGCTATTTTCGATAGTAATTCCTTCTTAACTTGCAAAGAAGTATGCCCACTTGTAGGCCTTTGGTTGAGGTGTGTCTAAGTAAGCAAGAAACAGGCTTAGGTCACTCTTGGCATTTTTATGTATTAATGAGGAAACAGTGTCTGCAATCTGCTATTACAGTCACTTGCCCTGAAGGTCAAGAGGTCTTTGGCATGCCATTAGAATTATGGCACACAAACTGGCAAAAAGAACAGGAAAAGAGCTGTTTCAAACCTTAGAGCTGAGACTTCTGCTTTGAAAAAAGGCTGTGTCCAGGCTTCTTGAAACTTCTGTTTCACAGTTGTCCGTGAGCAGCTTGGTGCTTTCCAATGTTCGCTAATTTTTGGCTCTTAGAGGTAGGGGGCTATTTTCCCCCTGTGTTAAAATTAAATGGGAGAGGGCAACCTGAGATACAGAGGTGGCTCTCTTGAAGCAAATGGGCAGCAGGTGGCAGAGCCAAAAAGAGAAAGCTGACCTCTGGACTTCTCTCCTAGTTTTTTGACACAAGTGTTAGAACTCAAAGTATGACAAAAGTGATTTATTCTTCTTCCCCTCCCCTTCCCCTGAATTGAGCTTCTTGGCTCTGACTCCTAATTCCCTCCAGGTCTTTTTCTGTAGGTACTGTAAACTAGAAGAGCATAAGTGTTGTTTACTGTGCTTCAGTGGATCTGCAGGTACTGTGGGAACTGGAACTTCAAATGGTGGTATTAGCAAGTAAAAGCTGGTAAGGCTATAAAGTTGTTGGTAAATATGTTTTCTTGGGGAGATTCACCCTCTGCATCAGAAGCTGTTATCTTAGTGCTCTAGATCTGTAGTGCAAATATGTAACTTTAGCTGTTTGCTTCTTTTAGCCAATTTAACCCCTACAATACTTATCAAGCCAGGATATTTCCCTTACTCGACAAGAGCTTACAGTAGATTGTGCGTTTGGATGCTCAAGAATTCTGTTAAGGGGAAGAGTAAGTACAAAGCTCAGTAATCACTTTTTTCTTTGTGGTTCTGTTTGGGTACCTCAATATTTTACCTAAAATGAAAGCTGTCTAGCAGTGTGTACAGATGCTAAAGTTACTGGATGGAGAAAAAAAACTGCTAGGGAAGGAAGCTTCCAGTAGCTTCTGCACTAAGTCTGAAAAGAGCCCCGATAACTAAGTTGCTCTGATCTTCACAATGGATCTCTTTCTTTCTTCCAGTCTAGAGAGAGAAGGCAGAGGAAAGAGGAAACGTTCTCCTGGAGAGCTGAGGGAGAATGTATGCTTAGGAACTGTGTGGATCTCCATGAGTTTCCTAGACTAAATTCCACAGCTTGATTAGAAGCCTGCCCTGGAATTTCTCACTGAGATGATTTTCTGATTGTCTGCAGTATGAATATGTAGAACTGTCAAAGTTAAGCATTTGCTGCAGCATCCTAGGAGTGGTCTACCTGTGATACTGAGCAGTGCTTGAAATGAAAGCAAGATATATTTTACTCTGTAGCTCTTCTGTTTCTTAAAGTGACAGGCAAGCTTTGTCCAAGTCTGTCCTTCGTGATTTCTGGTAGTGACCCATATTGGAATTTAAATGGTTAATCAGATTATTTTAAAAGAGGCACTTCAGGGTGGAGTCATCCCTGTCAGAAACATTGCTGCTTATTCCTGAGAACTGTCTAATTATTGAACTTGTTCAGGCTGTGTACCTTCACATTCCCGTTTTGTTATGCCAACAGCAGTGTCTCCGTTCTGGAGTCTTGTTTCTGTTTTTCTCGGGTTTCCTTTTTATTTAACAGCAGTATTCCAATTAATCAAGTTCAGTAAACCAGTGTCCTTTACAAAGTATTTGTATTTATCCTGGTCCTGTTCTGCATGTTTTTTGAAGTGGTATCAAAACAGTGGCCTTACCTAGAAGAGTGTGTTTTTAGGTAAGTGTCTTTCCATGCAACTTGTAGTTTCAGTTTCGTACCTTATCAGACTTTTGTCATAGTATTCCAAAGGGTATGTTAGAATTATTCAATCTTTTCCTTGTTACTGCAGGAGAAAGGACTGATTTGGATTGCTGTAAGCATCTTATATTTTCTGTATAGTCTCTTCAGAGAGAAACTGGATATTAATATCTCTCCACCTGTACACAAGACTACTATTGAAATTCTGTGTCCTCAAGTAGCACTTGCAGGTAGAATGGGGTTTGTGCCAGCTCTGAGTGGGAGCAGATTTTGCCCCAAACATATACTGGGCTCTGATGTGCAGTGGTATCCTTCATACATTAACAATTCAATTCAGCTGGTATGGCTGACTCCAGTATACTCTTGCTTTGTTGGAAAGAAGTATCTTCTGCTTTCACTGAAAAATAGCCTGCTGCTAAATCAGACTTAGAAGCTGCTATGAAAGGCTTGAAAAGGTTGCTGTCTACAGATAACTGCAATTGATGGGAGAAGACTTTATTTTCCCTTCTAAACCAGAATCGATGAAAAGATACTACCTATGAAGCTTTTGACAAGTTGGGTGTATACAGGAAGTGAGTGTATTAGAACATGCAATAGTTCTTCAAAGGTGTAAGACTTTAATATTAAAAGCACTCCTCGCTAATGCCTAGACAGCTGATAACCTTTTAAAAAGGTTATTTGTACACAGAACTAACCACACAATGAATGAGGCGTTCAGTTCAAACCACAGATTTTTTTTTTTAGATCACTAGACATTCTGTAGTGAGGTCAAGACCTTTGTCTTGCAGCATATGGATACGAGGACTAAAGAAAAGCATACAGAGCTTTATCTTGACAATATGTACTTTTCTAACTTGAATTTGACATACTTGGTGTTTTAAAAAAAGGCACTCAAGTAACTATTTTCAAATATAACTTAAACTTCTCAATTTCTACTGCCTAGTTGTTTTATTTAGCAAACCAAAATTAAGCAAACAAAAAAAAAATACTAGAGGAGTTAGGATTTTAACTTCTCTTTGTATGCCAAGTCTGTAATTGGAGAAAGAATATCGCAAAAAGGAGCAGGGGAAATTTTTGTGTCTGGAAGACATAAGACCTTACTTTCTGACACCACAGTTTAGTTGTGCTGTGTGTGAAAGGCTGTAACCAGTACTTCAGGACTTTGCAGGCAGTTGTTCTGTCCCCTCCATAATGTATGAAGTGCTCCTGAAATATCCTTGAAAGCCACAATGGTGGGCTTCAAATATAAATACTAGCTTATGCTGAGGTTTTAATGTACAGGAAATTGCACTTATTTGACATGGGTTACTCATGTGAGTTAATGATACAACAGTTTCTGAACTGGGACTGTTGTGGACCTCAAAAGAGCTCTCCCTGCACTTTGATAATTAAAAGAAGTTTTATAAAAAGAATTATATTCCTTTTACTCAGCATGCTTCCTCATGTTAACTGTTCAGGAGGTTTTTTGTAAAAGAGTGGAAGATACCTGGTAATTTTTGTATGTTTCTTCATCTTCACTAGTTTTTCAGCGACTAACTTAGAGTAGGGCTACTTTGTAACAAGGATTTGCTGGTATGTGATGGTTGCCTTTGATTTGTGTTGCCAGTGAGATTTACTTTGTGTCAAAATTGGAGTAGTGGTATTTGGCCTTGCCAGAGACCTTTGTTATGCTACAAGAAGCAAGAGAATGTACTACTAATCTTGATATTTTTTTTTTTCTTGGGGGGATGGGGGTGGAGGGGTGATGGGTGCAGGGCATGCTAAGATTTTGGCTTTTTTTTGTCAAAGCTTTTTATGAATGAAATGAGAAAAAAAAAAAGGGAGTAGTGTAGAAAGTGTGTTCTATTCTGGAAAATAAAGTTGCACTTCCAAATTCATCGTGGTAGTCTGTCTACAAAGGAACTTCGTAAAATCAGATGTTATTAATGGAGTTGATCAACAGTTTGTTCCCAAAAAAGAATAACTTCATTCTGTCAGACTTATGCAGACTAGAATGACTCTGCACGTGTTTTTTCTGTGTTATGCCAGGTGATACTGTGTATTGATGACATGTCGATATTCCTCAACATGAATTAAAAATTACGATTGCTAGGAAGAACAAAGTATTATTGTTCTGTGCGCTCTGTAATACTGCTGTTGCTCGCAGACCAGCAAAGGCTATGTGCCTTGTGAGGTGGCCAAAATTGAGTTTACTGGATTAAGGACCTGGCTGGCATGTAAAAATTCTTTACTGGGTTATTGTTAATCTGGATCATTTCCCAGTCTGGTTCACTGCGTGGCTGCACAAAACAGCTGTACCGTCACAACAGAGGGCATAGGAATGAGTGAGTGCTATGGAAGACTGCTGAAGCCAGCATTGCCAACAGAGAGCTGCTTGCCAAGCGCTGGCTGAGTCTGCAGCAGCACTTGGGTTCGCTCCTGTGTGGAATATCCGAGCCGGCATCAGTCCAGTGGGCCTACGTGAGTGCCTGGTTTGTTACAGTTACAGCTAAAGAGAGACAACTGGACCAGACTAACTGGAAGTAGTTTGTTTGTGTACTTGTAAGATCAAATTCCTTTCAGGAGAATGGAAGATACAAAGATGGAGACAGTTCTTTAAATAGTTTTATTTAAAAAAAGAGAGGGCAAAACTGGATAGGAACAAATGTTAGTAGAAGCTGATTAACAGAAGTAACTACTATTTTAGTTATGCCTCAGTGTGGGCTACTGTTCAGTACTGTCAGGTTGTTTGCCTTTATGTGGTTTTTGAAAGGTTATAAACCCCTGAATTCCTGCCTGAAGTTGTATGGGCTTTTTTCTCTTTGTTCCATTTTTTTTTCTTTTTCTTTAGACTATGAATGGTAATATGCCATTTTTAAGAGATGCGATAGTTTATGATTTAGTAAGCATTCCACTGTATTTCTTCAGCTGCAAGCTCTGTAGGAGAAGTGAAAATGACCTGTCACCAGCTGATAGAAGACAGCTGGAAAATTAAATGACTGATTATAGTAAGGAGAGGATATCTAACATTTAGATCTTGTATCAGCCTGCCTGTATTCAGTACAGTTGAAGCTAATATGATCAGGATAGTTCTCAGTTGATCTTTGCTGGAAACAAGCATACCAGTTAGAGTGTGTATTACTGATTTGTTGCTTCCAGCTGTGATCTTTAAGTGTGGTATGAAAATAATGACCTTACAAGTTTTGTTTCTTTTCTGTTATCTCATGCATACAAGCCATCCTGGTGTATTACGTACCGTAGAGCAATTAGTGCATGGTTTCTTGAGATTTAGTTTGGACTGTATTCTCCTTTCTCCCAGATCTCTAATTTTTTTAACCCCCCCGAGAGAGAGTTCAATACGGTTGCAGATCTTGCAGTAGCTTCTTCAGTGTGTATTCAGAAAGGCAGAAACATAAGCTCTGTCAGAACTTGTATAGTGGTATTAGAAAAAAATTGAAGCGTTCCTGTGCAGTGGTGTTCAAAATACCACAGGCTTCCTTGAATTTTTGAAGTAGGAAATAACTGTGGTAAGAGTGTGGTATTTAACTTATTAATGGTAAACATTGGTTGAACTCCATGGTACTGAAATTTTGCGTGTGGGGGACAAAGTTCCATCTAAATGGCTCTAATCTGAAGGCCAGTGACTTAAGCAGCAGTCAGGGCAGCTGCGTACGTGTTGCTCTGAGGGGAGAGCTTGGGAACCTGGCGGGTGGTGGCTGGAGTGGTACTCAGGTTTAAGAGCAGTAGAGCAGCAGGACCTCTGTTAGCAGTGGGTAAGAATGAAAAATCCTTGTGTCTGCAGATGTGTCTGGAGCACAGCAACTTTGTAAAGAGAAAAGGCAGAAAAGAGGAGAGTTGTTCTCAGAGAGGGGGAAAGGGCACAGTGCCTTTGATGGAAGAGGGGCTGAGTGATTTGAACATTTGAAAGATGTAAATTCCTGAAGGTAAAGAGAATGAAGAGGAGAACATGCTGGATTTCTGAGTGACAGCAGAAGTGACATCAGGCTTTGCATGCTGTGGAGTAACTGTCTAAGTGATAAAGGCAAGAGCAGGTCTGCTAGGAAAATTCTTTTTCAAGTTATGCCAGGGAGAGAGTGACATGTTGCAACTTATTTAAAACCACTTCTTCAGTTCTAGCCGTATTAGAAGGCATTTCTTGCTACTCTGGCTTTGTGACGCTAATGTTGATGATACCTTTCTGAATGTACTTGTCTGTATAGTTGCAGAAGTAGGTCATTAACTCTTGATGATTAGAACGAGCTGATAATTTGTTTCAAGTAACTGGACTTCCTTCAGGAGTTTAGGCACATAAGATACTGTGCTGCTGGTAAAGAAAGAGTGTTGGAGAGACAGATTTGCAAAATAGCTTTCTCTTTAGCGCGTGTGTCTAGCTGCTTATTAGATAAACCATTGCCAGCTTGAGTGCATGTATAATGCACGCATTAAAGAAGAGAACCCCTTGTGGCTGAGGGCTCTAAAACAACCATCCTCTGACAACTGTCAAGACAAGCGTACAAGCACACAGTGGGTTTTTTGTGTGTGAGGAGCAACATAGGTTGATCCAACTGCTGTGAGGTGCTATGGTAAAAATCTGGATTCTAGTCTCAGCTCTACAACCTGCTTCCTGATAAGTAAGTCAGTCTTCGGTGATGGTGTGTTCTTTGCTCCATTTTCAGTGTGGATGATCTGTAACTTTATTTGTTGCTGTTAATAGTATTGGCAAAGGAATGTTCCTTCGCTCACTTAAATGGGTTGATCCTCAACAACAGTTTTCATTTTCAGAGACTACACGCTGCTCTTTAAACAACTGTCACTTGCTATGCTGTTAGCTAAATCATGCTTAGTTTTAACTTAAGAGTTGTGTTTGAGCAGCAGTACATTAACATTAGGTGGATTTTACTTTGAGTCCATACAAAATGTTAAGAGTGTTTGTCTTTTCTGTGAATTTCTTTGAATGGATAGATGGCATGCTGCATTACGATGATGACCTGGAAAATAAAATGTTGTTTCACAGTGAAGATCAATAACTATGTTTTTATCAGAGAAGTGCCTTTTTTGCTTTTATGCTCAAAGTTTGTATTTTAATTCTGTGTAGTTGTGTTATACTGGATGACAAGTAGCCTGCTGCCTTCTATTTGGTAAGGGGAGTGGATGAGGTTGTGACAACTTATGAGAGAGTCTGATAAACCTATTTTTCCAAGGGTAATGTGCATTTTCACATACCAGAATTGTCAATTGGGACATTTTGTGTAGATTAAATAGTTCAAAGAGTGACTGGCTGTAAAAATTTGACCATAAGGTGTGTGAGAACTATGACACCACATCTGCATTCACATTTGTGACCATTTGAAGTGATATTTTGTGCCTTTGCTACTTTGGTTTTATGTGTTCTGGCTTCTTCTAAGGTAATGATATTTAAGCAGCAAGAGATTTAAATGTGTGTACCTAGATAGAGACATGGAAGTAAAACACAGAAGTATGTTAGATTATTTCACAAACTTTGAAATTACTGGCCTCTTCTATGTGCCTATATGAAAGCAGCATTTGCTTAAGTCTTTTCCAGGATTTTTTTTTTCCTTAAAATGTTCTTTTCTGCCTTAGCTTTATCTAAAGTAAAAAAGTTAAAAGATGCATAATAATTTCAAGATAATTCTGTGGGCCTGGGTTGAACAAATGAATTTGTCCAGATGAAGCTGCAAATTACAGGCTTCTTGGGTTTTGGAACAATTTTTACACAAGTGAATTGCCATTGACATACTGTCCCTGTTCATTCTTATGTAACTATGCTGTGGTCACCATCTTATGAATATTGGCACTTGCAGATGCTGCTGAATGTGTATATTGCAAAAAGTGTTCCATAATCTAGGCTTTCAGTTCACTTAAAAACATGCTGTAGTCCATGTGCACTTGAACAGAAAGTGGCTGTAGAAGGTGCAAAGTGGCAGACCATTGCATGTGTGTCTGTAAAAGCCTGATGTGACAGGAGGGGAACTGCTTTGCTCTGCCCAAGAGGATGTCTGTTGTGAAGACAAAAGTAATGTCCATAATCATTCTGTATTCTCTTTACAGAAACATTTCCTTGTGGTTACTTTTGTGGTAGCCTTCTGCAATCAGCAGAACTTGTTTGTGCAGAGAACTGTATTTATTTTTGTTTGGGACAATTTCTGATTGTAGAATGAATTTTACAGGCACCTATAGAGTTGTGGTTTGTTATGGTCTTTTTGTTCCGTGAGGCACACGCCTTTGACCCTTCCTTCTCTAACATGGCTGTATTTAATAACATAAACAAATCTAAAACAAGATACTCTGCTACACTTGCCTCATTCCCTGGAGAGTGTGTGGGAGAGGAAAACCATGACCCTGTTAGTTGTGTTGTTTTAATACGCTCCTGAAGGTATTCAGTTCTGCAGTGATAAGCATATTAGCAGAACCTACACAGAACAGGATTATGGGATTCTTTCACCTACCTCCTGTAAAGGTGCAGGATAATGAAGCTCTTGCCGTCTCCAGGGGTCTGACCAAAGCATGCTGCTTCATCTGGGATTGTCTTGTATAGGCTGTAGTTGTCAAGACAGTCATTAAACTTGAGGGTAGAATTGCAGTAATTTTCTGTGTTTAAAAGAGATATGTTTATTTTAGTCAGTTGAACTTGGTGTCTTGCCAAATATATGAGTTGTAGTAAGTATTCTCACTGAACTGAGCATGTCAGGCTTTGACTTCAGGAAGAGTGTAAGAAAATTAAAGCTAATACAAGCTTGCTTTCTGTGGTATAGAAACAGTTAAAGATCTCTGTTTAACTGAACTCCAGTGAATAAAAGATATTCTTCTGTTTATATGTATTGAGCAAGATAATAGTATGTTGTATACAATCTTAAAATTCAAAAGGAAAAGCAGGTTGAAAATTTCCCCTACTTCAGTAGAGGTGAGTAAAATTCACTTTGCTTTCTCCCTACCCCCAATATTAAATTTTACTTTTAAACACCCCCACCGCCCCAGCATACACTTTTCTTTTAGAACTCTGCATCACCGAACTGTTAGGTTCTTCAAGAAATGACAGTTATTTCATATGTAAAAGTGCCAATTTTTACTTGAACTTGGAAATGTTAGAATATTGTAATATGTTCCATAACTCATTCAGTCTGTACAACAGGGCAAATGATGATGTCTGGATGTTTGAAAATACCAAGTTTTGAGGTTTCAGTAACTTGAGGTTTCTGGGAAATAGTTTTATTGAAGTTTTAAAAAACCTGAGTTGAAAGCGACCCTTCATGCTTTCTTCTTTAATTATTATAGAGAATGGGAGGGGAGGGCAGATGACAGTCTGCTGACTTTTAAAGATTCTTAGTCTGTAGATTTCACAGGTACTCAAGTACCTAGTGGTAGAAAACGCCTACTTGCATCTTAAGGTGCCTTTGGAAAATTTGGCCACTAATAATGGGAAGCAGTGTGTAATCACAACTAATACTCTTTTAAGGAGATGTAAGTACTAGTGTCTTACAGTCATCAAGCTAAACTTTAGCTTTAAGAATATCTTCTCAATTCCTGATTATTTTTTTTTTGTTAGTATTAATTCTGGGGGTTTTTTTTAGTTTTCATCTAAAGGCAGGCTGACACAGGTGAAAAATTCATAAGTAGTGAATGATTGACTAACAATTGCAAATAATATGTACTAAATCATAGCTAATTGTGTAGTTTAATCTTCAGTATTTTTTTGAATGTTCATGTAGGATGTGTATATGATCCCTAACCAGTGGGACTTGATTTTATTTAAAAAAAAACCAACTAATTCTGCTATTTAATTCAAATAAACTTGGTAGCATCAAGGTGTCTGCTGAGGGAAAGCCATCTATGATTTGAGATCAATTACTTGATGTGTGGTTATAGCTGCAAATGTATTTACCTTGAAAAGACTGCATTAGCCCTCTGAAATGTCTTGTTACATTAGGATTTACTTACTTCATTACCAAGATTTGTGTGAGCTAGAATGGTCTCTTGCTGGCCTTCTCAAAGCAATTAAGCTGTTTAAAAGATCTGGAGTTTGACATTCTGTTGTTTGGAAGTAAGGGGGGGATGGACAAAAAATTTTGGGACTGAGAAGATAGCTGATTTTCATAACAACACTTCTAAGTTTTAGTTGTAGTTGCTGTAAAAAGAACAGAACTAGGTTCTGTCAATGATGGAGATTTTGCAAAAACTTAGAAACAGAAAAGCAATAAAAATGGTTGAATTTTATTCAGCCAATATGGAGTTTAAAAGAAAAAAACACTTTTTCAATCTAAGATGATCTGGAAATTAAAGAAAATGAAGAAGTATCAGCATGTAATTGTAATTTTAAGTCATAATGCTGAAGATAGGTGTTTCAATGTGTTTTCCTACCATTTGGCCATGATAAAATGGCTGTGTTGTGTACAAGGAGATGTGGTTACTCTAGTACCTCATAGCAAAGTGTGTGTACAGGTTGTTCTAATCTTAGGAATGTGAGCAAGATGTGTTGTTTTAATTTAGGAACTTCACGATTTCAACAATATTGGAGCAATTTAGAAATACCTCATTTAAAAGTCTCTTACTAACATAAAAATTGTGACGCTGTAGCTTTACAGAACAGGATAAAGATTATATAACATTGCAAGTGAAACAGCCTTATTGTTAAGGATGAGAAAGCTTAGATAGGATATACTTAGATGACAAATCTCTACCCAGGAAAAGCTGTCTTAATGTATGTGTTCCTGGTATCTTCTGTCATTTTTTGCTTCTTTTTTTGGTAAGCAAAGTTGTTAGTAAAATGTAAGTAGACCCTCTTACAGAGGATGCAATGGAATGTCTGAACAGTGAGATTCTGTGTGTATTCTTCTAAAACGCTGTGGTTTTCCGAAATGATTTGATAGGTTTTGAAATTGTTCCAGTGGCAGGTGTGCAGGGCTTTATTCTCTTTGTATTTTGTATGTTTATTAGTAGGCTAAACTATTTTTGCTGCATTCTGTTACAGCAGCTACAGAAGCGTTCGTGTTGACAAAGCTCCCAATCTGTCCTGGTGTTAATACAAAGACTCTCTGGAAGTGATGATCCCATGAATTGTAATTGTATCTGGGTTGGCTGCAAACATCCAGCCTTTGTCCTCAGGCCTCAGTACATGCTAGGTGTGATGTCATCTCAGTGTGTCATGTCTTACTGAGCAATTGCATTAGCTTTTCAAGCTGTATAGCATGCATTAGCTTGTGAAAGCTGCCCAAGTCTAAGCATTGTAGCCTTTGCCTCTTGTGATGAATTTTTGCTTTTATTTGTAGAGAGCAGGAAAATGTCATGTTACATAAAAGATCTCAAGCACTTAATATGGGTGATACCTGTGCAGCTAAGCTAGATTATACAAAATCACTGTATGTCAGCTGTGGAGTGAAAGGCCCAAAATAATGTTGGTTTTTTTAGCCACTGAGAATTAATAGTAAAACAACTGCTGTTTTAGGGTTCCTCTCATGGAATGTTGTCTTCGTATTTGAGAAGCTTGTGTTCCTTACATGGCATAACAACTCAAACCCATCTCTCCTCTCTATAGGGTGCAGATATGGAAGACTTCATTCTCTCAACAGAATTAGCTCGTGTGAAGTTAGTTGTTTGACCTTACAAACCACAAGCTTAGTTTTTCATTGCATGCTATGTGTTATGAACTCATGAGCTTGCTTTATCTCGAGATCAGAATGTTTGAAGTTTGTATGTGAATTCTGTATTTCAAAATACAGTGACTCATATCCGCGTGAAACTCAGCTGTTCCAAAAATATGGATTACTTATAGATCTAGAGAAACTTAGTGCCATTTATGTTTTTTAAGTTAAATGAACATATTTATTGGTAAGTCTGAAGAATTAAAAAGTGTTGCAACAAACTGGAAGTTTGATTGAACTTGTATTTTAATATTAAGCATCTGTTGTGAAAAAGTTGGAATATGCAATTAAATATCCATATTCTAAAATTTGAAGTCTTTTCTGATACAGTTGAGTGAATATACTTGCACAATGTTTAAGAAAAGCCTTTCTGATAAATGCATTGTTCCCATTCATGTTTCAAAAGCTAAAGCAGACTAAAAATTTGAATATTTAATCATTTGGGGGGTATAGTAATTCATATGTACTATACACTAATAATGCGGGCAGTATCAAATCCCAGAATGTTTTCTCACATACAGCAGGACTTGCTTTCATTGCAAAAAATGGAATGAGTTGGAAGGAGAGCAAAGAATGAGGAAGGACTGTCATTCAGTGCAGAAGGCATCAGCATGTTCAAGTAGCCACTGTAATGTATTTAAACACATAGTGGGTTTGCTTGATCATCAAATCTGAACTATCAGTCATGTCCCTGTCTGACAAAGGATTTGTTGCAAGTTTTTTGGAGAACATTTTTGTATAGCCTCCCACCCCCACCCTGACTGGGATAGATACTGTTTGCAACTAACAAATGTCCTGCTGTGGGTTTGTTCATTAAATCCTTCTAGTGGAGAAAGGAGAGATGAATTTGGCAGAAAAGAAGAATATAGACAGTGAAGAATTGAACTACAGTCTGTAAGCAGTCTTCAGATCTGTAAGCAGTCTTCAGATTCCAGATACGGTTTAGAAAAGTGGACTGACAGACGTTTATCTTCTATAAGTCATTGCAATTAATAGACTTGCTTAGACCTGGACTAACATAACTAACAAATGCTTAATTTAAAAAAAAAAAAAGCCAAAAATACTTGTTAGGAGAATGTGCATACACAGTCCAAATGTTGACTGTATCTGGAGAATATTTTCATTCTAATGAGTCTGAGGATTTTAAGAAGCAGATGGCTTAATGCATCTTGGAAAGGATTTTGCTTTTTCTTTGTATATTCTGATGGGAATGTTGGTGTAATCTAAAGTCATAGTAGTAGTGTTTACCCAGTTGCCTTTCTCTTAACCTAATGAGCTGGACAGAGAAGTTCAGGTCTCAAAAATTGCCAGTTTAGACAAGTGTTTGGGCAGTAGGGCCACGGTTAGCAGAGTCTCCCTTCTGATGTTCCCCACTGTGTGTAAAGATCCAGTGAGCAGTATGAAAGTCTTGAGGTAAGAATATTGCACTGTTGCAGAAGACTTTACAGGTAGCTTGTATGTTACTAAAAATGAGTGACATGTTATCAGTACAAAACCTAGAATATCTTTAATGAAATGTAGCTCCTAAAAGTAATAGTTTGGGAACACAACGGTAGCTGAGAATTCAACCTTGTTTCTCCAGCAGTGTTAGTGGTTAGTCTTTTAAGAGTGTCTTAAGTGAAACTGAGGAGAAAATACACTTTTCCAAGGTACTGTATTTGGTAAAGGAAGAAAGTGATTAAACCACACGTAACTACCCATCTGTTTGCCTTCCTTAGCCTTAAAATCTTGGCAAGCTGGGCACTGGACTTGACATGCATTTGAGATGTTAGGCCTTACTTAATCAAGAATAGATATTCTAAGGTCTCTGCTTTGTGTATGGTATGCTTTGAAGTGAAGGTGAAAGATGTAAACAGTTTGTCTTTTCATAAAGGTGCTAGGAATATCATGTATTCTTCTAAGGTATTTTTAGCTGTGATTTAAAAAAAATATATAATCTTGGTGGGGAGATTGAGCTTTTTTTAAAAAAGTTTATGCAAAAGTTTCAGTTTACAGGTGGGAATCTTAGACCTCTGGAGCTAGAACTTCCCTTGAGTATGCTGCCAGGTGAGAACTCTGCTCTGATAGTCTGTTTTGCCAAAGCTGATGTCCTTTATCTAATCACGTGGCTTCTTTCATGAGGTTCAGTGCTTCAGCTAGAAGGTCAGTTAGGAAGTAAGCTTTGCATTATTAAAAGCCAATTCTAACATGCTTGTATTTTTCTCCAGTTTTCAAATGGGTAGTGTTCTGTATCCTGATGAGACCAGTATCTTTGAAAAGACAGAAGATTGTCTAAGTTAGGAAGGTCTGGGTTTTTCTTTTGGGACTTGCACTTTGAGAGCTTGCTAAGGCTAAATTTGCTTGGGAATCACTAAAGACCAGACAGTAACACTGACAGATAGGTGTGATGTCTTCCTTCTGTGAAACTTCTTACTGCTGTCTTGAAAACTATAAAGCAAAAAAATACACAATGCAATCAAGAAAGAGTGTAAATTTGTAAGCATAGTGCATATTTTGGAGTCACCTATTATAGTAGCAGTAGGAACCTTGACTCTTAAGTCTCAAAGAATAAAGCATGATTTGTTGTCTCTGGAATGAGAAATATGGAATTCTTCCTTTTAAACTTCAGTGAGGGAAATGAATGAAAATTCTCTTATAGTCTTTTGTAACCCCTGGGAATATGAAGATAGTATCTGGGTGATAAAACTGAGGTTCAGCAATTTGTCCTCAGCTACTAGAATTTAATCGAATGGGTGAGAAGTGGAGAACGCCTTAAATAACTAAAAACAAAAAAACCCCAAGCATGTCAATGGTATGAAGGGACACTTACTGTTGAGTTGGAAGCTATGTGGTTTCCTCCATCCTCGCAATGTTACCAAACCTGTGTTAGGAAAAAATTGGAATTGCTTTTTGAAACATCTAAAGGAGAGGCAAAGGACTTCTGTTTACCTTTTCGTAGCAAGGGTCTTTCTAGCACCTTTTGAAGGGCTGCATGCTGTGGCAGCTTAGTGGCAGAAAAATCACTTGTCATGGATAGTTTGAGCGGTTGTGGGCCACATCTGTTCCATGCATTGTATGTGCCCTAATCACAACGTGTTCTGCAAAATCAAGTACACTTCCAATCCTGTGAACCCATTTGAATCTCACTGTCACTAGGATGTGTTTTGGCACCTGCCTAACAGCTGTAGGACTCTATTGGTGGAAAAAAGTTATTCTGTAAGCTTTTTTGATAGGGTTGTATGCAATATATTGTTTAACAAAGCTTTCAACAGTGGAAAGTCCTCTATAAGGCTTGACGGTACAAAGATAAAATTGTAGATTTTTGGCATCGTGATCTGCCCATTAACTTGTCCTCTGAGGCAGGAGACTTGAGCTACATTGCTTCAGTCTGAGGGCTAGTGCTAGAACAGTTTGAATAATCCTGGCTGTTGCTTTCACAGATTTTATTTGGAAGAATCTGTATTCTTATGAAAAATTAGCATTGATGTAGTTTTATTCTTTGACATGTACTACTTCTGATTCCATTTTTTGGTAATGATAACCTGCACTGCATTTCTAAATTTCTCCCTCCTGCTCCAGCTACACCCAGGGCTTTAAACTTTTCAGCACTGTTTCTTACATATGTCCATCATCTGATCAATAGAATGAAATACTAGAAGAAGCAGTTGGCTGGATTTCCTTCAAATTCTCTTGTGTTGCCTAAAAATGCTGTGTTAAAAGCTTCTATGTTACCTGACTTAGAGTAAGATAAAAGGCGATGTTAATACTTAGTTGTGAAATTTTTGGGGTGAATGAGTTTTAAAAGCTTTATTTGTTTGTTTATTTGTTGGGTCTTTTGTGTTACTTTTTTTGACAGGAGTCTTACCCCTCTTCATCACCAATATGGTTTGTAGAATCAGATGACCCGAACCTGACTTCAGTCTTAGAGCGCTTAGAAGATATTAAGAAGAGCAATACTCTGGTGAGCAAGTGTTTTCGTTGTTTTGGGTGTTAATTTAGCTTTGTGACATTAACAAACAATTAAATTAGTTCAGTTTGGGGGTTATTTGTTTGGGTTTTTTTGTAAACACAAGTGTCTCTTCCAAAAACATGTGAACCACAAGTAATCCAAAAGATTTGGGGCAAGGAGGAGATGATTTAAATGCTTGCTCTTTAAAACAAGTTAAGTTTCAGCCCCAGTAATTACACAGTTTGAAGTTTTCTGGAAATAATTTGACAGTGAAATGCATGAGAACTTAAAACTACTGAATAAAACTGCTCTTATAGAGTTTTCTTTGCACAGTGATTGATTATGGAGGCAAAAGCTTTGTGTTTTTGAGAATGTGTATTCTCCAAAATATGGCTATAATGGTAACTAATACAAAGAATTCCTGGTTTCAGTGAAGACTTGACCTGATAGCTTCTAGTTCATGAGAATGTTCCTTAGCTAGTGATAAGTTTCAACAGTGTTGTGACTTTGGATGATTGTTATTTAAAGAAAAATTTTTGCACAGATTCTAATGGTAGTTTTGTATTTCAGAAAACTATCAGGCATTATATCTCACTTGAGTACCCTTTTGATGTAGTGATAAGAGCTGTGTGTGTATGTATATATACATATATAAAAATTAACTTTCCCATTTGTCATGGTTTAACCCCAGCCAGCAGCTAAGCACCACGAAGCTGCTCACTCACTTCCCCTCCACCCAGGGCGATGGGGGAGAAAATCGGGGGGGGGGGTGGAACCCTGAAGTAAAACTTGTGGGTTGAGATACAAACAGTTTAAAATAATAATGATAATAATAATAAAATGGCAATAATAGTAATAAAAGGATTGGAATATACAAGTGATGCACAATGCAATTGCTCACCACTTGCCAGCTGATGCCCAGTTAGTACCCAAGCAGCAATCCACCCCTCCTGGCCAACTCCCCCCAGTTTATATACTGGGCATGATGTCACATGGTATGGAATATAGCTTTGGCCACTTTGGGTCAGCTGCCCTGGCTGTGTCCCCTTCCAACTTCTTGTGCCCCTCCAGCCTTCTTGCTGGCTGGGCATGAGAAGCTGAAAAGTCCTTGACTTAGTCTAAACACTACTTAGCAACAACTGAAGATGTCAGTGTGTTATCAACATTATTCTCATACTGAACCCAAAACATAACACTATACCAGCTACTAGAAAGAAAATTAACTCTATCTCAGCCAAAACCAGGACACCATTCTATGCAGGAAAGTAAGTGTCCTTGAATATTGCTTGGAGATAAATTTCAGTACAAATGTACTTTGTTCCACAAAAAGCAGTCTTGCAGCCTGCTGACAAATTCAGTGATTTAAAGTGTTGTTTTTCCTCTCCAAATTCAGCTTTATGGATATTAAATAGCCCTTAAGGATAATCTTTATTAACGGATTATTTTAACATTTTTTGTTTATTTTTGTGTACCGCAATGCATGCATGTATGTGGTGCATACAAAACCAATCAGTCTGCAGAATACTGCTTGTTGCATGGATTAAGTGCTGGCCTTAGTGTTTGCCTGGTTTTGGAAAAATTGGGAACGTTCTTTCTCAGGAAATCATTCACCTGTGATGTTTACTGGGATGTTAATCAAGCATACTTGATGTTAAATAAGGATGTGTAAATTTATTTTTCTAAAGAATATTTAGGATGCATTTGACTTCTAGCAGAAATAATCAGAAAACTAGCAAGAAGGTGACAGTCTTCACGGGCCTTGCCATCATTAAAAACAAAGGGGCATTGCAGAGGAACATGAGCGTTTTAATGTATTATGTTGGATCTGATTACAGGGGAGACACACATCAGTTGTGTATTTTCTCCTAAACTCTAGACTAAACGACATTTAGAAGAATGTTACAGATCTCTTAGTCTTTGTGACTTCTGCATAGAAAGACATACAACAGTATAGCAGCAGAAAATGTGGCCAAATCAACTTTTTTCTTAAATACCCTTTTTGAAGGTTGTCCAGCTTGAAGCTGGTATGGCTAGTAGTTTCAGACTAAAGGTTTTAAACAAGATATTTCCTATGTTTAACTACCTACAGGTTTGCTTGCAATAAGGTAGAAAGCTTTGTTGCAAACATGCATAGGACTTGCTGTGCTGAATTGCATATGCACATAGACTGCTTATGTATGTTGTAAGAAAACAGCTTCTGATATCAAGATTGTACTTGCCCATGTAAAAGCTGATGGGTTGATGTAATAGACACCTGTGGATGGCCCATTGGTTTCTCAGGAATCCACCCCACATTATGTTATGCCAAGATGAAGACAAATGGGAGTGGTTGAAGAGGCAAATACTTACACTACAAAACCTGGCTTTGTTTTGCTCAAAAGGCTTGGCTTTGTCGGGTTGGGGTTTGTTTTTTCTCCCTACAACTTTTCCCCATGCAAGTCCCTCCCTCCCCTTCAAGGGTGTTGGAGCAAGTCACACACAGACTTCTTGGAGTAGCGTAGGAAGGGATAAGGAACTACCGGTAGAAATCCAGAGGCATGTGATTTTATCGTACTGTCTCCTAAAAATTCATGCAGTTCAATTTAGACTTTTAGAATGTTCAAACCAGTTTTCATTTAATTTATTGCAGCTAAAGGATCATTTGTGCCATGTTGCTCTAAACTCAAAGTTATTGAACATTCAAATTTTGAATGGGAAATT
This sequence comes from Haliaeetus albicilla, assembly GCF_947461875.1. Taxonomy (NCBI): domain Eukaryota; kingdom Metazoa; phylum Chordata; class Aves; order Accipitriformes; family Accipitridae; genus Haliaeetus; species Haliaeetus albicilla. Next base: position 8,218,149 of record NC_091494.1, on the reverse strand, counting down.
GCATTGGACTTTTCCAGGAGCTCAACTGAGCACAGCGAACATGTGCTAAAAGCACTACTAGCATGTGTACCCTAATTTAGTGTTCTTTAGTATTACTCTGCCCTTTCTACTTGATTTGTAACTTTTGACAGGTATCAGCTGTTTGGGAAACTAAAGAACATGCTCTTCAGGCATAAAAGTTTGACAGTTCTATGTATATGGTAGCCTTGTCATTTGACATGGTAAAAAGAAAACTGTTTTACTGAGTTAAAATCATGCACATGTCTCCTGGAAAATCTTCTGTGGGTCTGAAATAGTGTTACTTACCTTGGCATCAGCATGGTGCTTTTTGTTACGCAAATTTGTCAAAACACTAAAAATGTTGAAAGGTTAAGAACATGATCAGCATAGATAGCATTAGGTTTGGAGGCTTTAGCTGCTCAACTGTTCATATTGAACAAGTTCCAGTCAGCAGATGAAAGGGATACAGAATTCTCTCTGATCCCTAGTGTCTCCTGAATTGCTTTTCAGATCCTGAAAATCAGCATTACATTAGACTTGGTGGGTAGCTGAAACTGACAGCTGCCTTCTAGTGGTTGTGCCATGCAAAAGATAATTTCATTGTTCTGTTTAATACTTCAATTTCTTCAATTACTTCAATTACGCTCAATACTTCAATTTCATTGTTCTGTTTAATATAATGGAAGTTACAGTTGCAAGTCTAAAGTCTCAAACGTTCCTTCATGGGTTATTAAATATAACTATACATGATTTGGAGGTTTGCTTTTTAAAGACAGTAGTGAAATGGACTTAAATTCGGATGGGCAGCTTTAATTCTCACACTGTGCAAACCTTGAGGGCTTAAACTTGCATGGAAGAAGTCAAAAGTATAGAATTACTGGCATAAGTATGTGTACAACATGGATAAGCTGCTATCCCTAAGCACACTGCTTCTGTATTAAGAATTTAGTTTTAGTCCCACATGATGACATTTCAGGAAAGAATGTTGGCTCTTTCAAACTACCAATGCAGCGGCAACTAATTATGCATTGGGGGTTATAATGACAAAATGCAGGAAGAAGCTTTGATGTACTTTCTGAAACTGCCCAAGGCTGCTGAATATGCATGAGGCCAGTTACTGCGCAGACCACCTGATAGCTAAGTAGTGGTCACACTCCAAGTGACAGCTATTTCTTCCCTCTGTTTCCTCTTCTATCCTTCTTCAGGAGTTTCCTTCAGTGGTAGGCTAACACTTATCAATTACTTTATTTTTATATAGATATAGTGTGTGTATATATATGTAGATAGATACGTATAGAAGAATGTGTATACTTGCACTATACTTCTGAAGTCCATGTTTCTTGGTAATCAGAAAACAAGGTGCTTCATAGTGAACCCAGAAGTATATTAATATCATTAAAGGTATCCTAAAATTGTTAATGCTTTCACCCTCCATTAGAAAGATCTCTTCATGCATAAGAAGGCCTCCTAACGTAGGATAGGTTTCAGAAAAATTGTTCTAAACCGTTTTCAGGTTTGTAAGATGTTAACACAGGAAGCAAAAAATTCTAAGAGGTATTTTTGTGTTCTAAAACAACATTATGGTGTCCATAAGAACTACCAACTTCTCAGAACTCCTGAAGCATTAAAAGTTGTATTGTAGATGCATATGTTATTTTTATATTTTGCGATTATTTTTATATTAATTATAATCAGTATCATTAATTTATAAATTTGACATTGTATTTGGTCACTTAAGCATTTACCTTATGCAGACTATTTACATTTTTCCTTTAGTACCCTGTGGATTATGCATTCTAGTTGCTGTTTAGTTTCTGCTTGAGGCAGTTTGTATTCCAGGGAAACTATTGGTATACTGATAGCCCACTGTTCTTCATAGCAGCAAAGTGTGTGTTAAGCATTCATTTTACATTAGCCAAGTATGTGAAGTTAGCCTGAAAATATATTTAAATTATTAATACATGGCAGAAATCTGCTATCCCTTTTGATACAGTCTATTCATGTACCATTAACACATACCAAATCATGCTAGGCCATGCTCAGAGCAGGGGGTTGGTTCAGATGACTTCCAGACATGCCTTTCAGCCCAAATTATCCTATGATTTTTCATACCTATGAGCAGAGCATAAGGGATAATGGTGATGGTGATCCGTGGCAGAAGGATCAAGGGTATGAAATGAATTCCTGAGGAGGAAAAACATAGTAATGAGGAAGAAGGGTTGTAGAGACGGGATCAGCTTCTCACTCTGCCACCACCTTTGCAGATTGTAGAAACTGATGTCAAGTAAAACATCTTAGCTATAAAAATGAGACTGCAGTTTGACAGCTGCATTAAGCTAACCCCGAAGCGTAGACTGCTGCCAAGGAATGGGGTTCCTGCTCTCAGCTGCGTGTTTCTGCCTCCCCCTTTATGGTGAAATTGGTGCTTATGTTCTGCAGCACATCAGGAATTGATCTGCCACGAAGCTTGTAAGCTGCTGTATGGTTGTGTCATCTCTGGTGCCAGTGCAAATGAGAAGGTGAAAATGTGCTGATGGAGGCAGGGAGACACCTCTTCAAGCACAGCCACTGTGTAATTTGGTCCAGGTTGTGCCAGCAGTTTGTTGCTTTGAGAGTGCTTGTGTACCTTGCAGTAGTGCTGTGTTCAGAATGAAGTGAGAGAAGCTTACAACGTGTTAGGTCCTGGCTGTAAAGATTCCTTCTGAATTTCAACTCAGGTGACAGGACTTCTCATGAAGACGATGGGGAGTGGAGGGAGCAGGAAGCAGTTCTTAACTCTCGTCCCAGCCCTTACTGTCTCTGTCTGTAAAGACACATATAATATTGTGTTCATCTGCTTTTCCAAGCTTTGGACCAGCCAAATCCTGGTGGTGGTATTCTTCCCCCACCATTTAGATTTTTTGTATGCTTCATAACAGATGTAAACATAGCTTTACATAGCTACATGAGAAAAATTACAATTCCTGAAATTTTATAGTTTACGCTCCAACTCTCCATGAAGCAGTGTTGTTTGTGAGGAGAAAATTTTTTTCTCAACAAAATGTGTAGCAGTGCAACTTTAAGCATCTTACAAATATTGAGAATAATAGTTCTAAGACCTGTGATTCTGTCTACCGAGTAACTTTGATTGATTAACCTGCTTTCTGCCTGCTAAAAGGTTTCCTGATATTTCAGACATCCAGGAAGTTTCGAACAGGTGTAGAGTCTTAACACGGGTGAAAAATGTGATTGTTACAGAAAGCTTCTGGCAACATAAACTACCACATCTCATGTATATACTCACAAGAGATGTGTTGCTGATACACCAGTTCTTTTGGTGTCATCTGCTTTATTTTTGAGTTAAGGATGACCATCATGAATGATGGAGAAACAGCAAACATGGTGCGGTAGGAGAGATTGTTATTAATTCTTGTAATGCAGGCTGGTATGTCAGTTCATGGCCTCCGATGAATAAATAACATTCCTATTCAACAGGAATGTTGATTTCTACTGAAGAAAGGAAAAGCACTGAAGCTTTCCAGTAGCATAAGGGCAACATTTGCTTATCAATGCTAGTGATTTGGGCTTGGAAATGAGTTCTTAACCCTGCAGAGGCTGAATTTTCACTTGCAGTAGGGTAAGGTAAGAGCATTTAAACTGGCCTGTAGCAAGGCTTTAGACATGTAGAATATTTTGGAGTGACTAGATTTTTCTGAAGTACCTTAATTTATTGTATATTTTAAGAAATACAGTATGCAAACACCAAATAGTGTTGTAGAGGTATCATTCTTTCAGGATGATGTGGTCTATGCTGTACCTTGGGTGAAGCCACATTGCCTGAGTCTCCCTCCTTTATGGAGAGATTCTTAAAGGAGAGTGGAGGTTGCTGCTGTAAGCATTAACTACTAGTGGTGCTGAAGGTTATGTGTACAGAAATGGCTGTCTTGCACACTGCCTTCTACAAGTGGCAAGACAAACTCCCATTGGTATGTGGGAGTCCAGTCTTCTATGGTCTTGGCCTTAACTAGGACTCTGAGGCTGCCTAGAGAAAGTTAACAGCTATGGAAATTCACTTAATTAGCGTGGTGGCCAAGAAGCAAATTTAATGTTTCTCTGTTTCTGCAGAACTAAATTTATTTTCTGGATAGCATTACAGTGAGTGAAAGGTGTTCCATATTTTGCAGTTAACAGAATCCAATCAATGTAATGCTAAAAGCTGGAAACAGAAATCGGTGATAGTAACAGATTGTGCCTCAACCTGATACAAGATAGGGCAAGCAGACTACTTGGGCTCTAGCTCAGAGGCTAGCTAGTTTCTATGCCTTGTACAGCGTTTGTCTTGCTTCTAGTGCCTCACTGGTATGTCCCTAGAAAGGGATTCAGGATGTGGAAAATCAGACTGTTCCTCCTTGCTTTTTGAAGACCTGATTCTTTAACCTAGGAAATTGGAATGGACCATCTTGTCTCATGAAATATGACCATTTGATTATCCCCTAGTGATCTGTGGCTGATACGCCTATGCCTGGAATGGATGGTGCTGCTAGAGCAGATTATTCTTTTGCTCATGGCGTTCTTCACTTGACATGAGGAGAATGGGAGCCATCTTTAACTTGCCATGTCCTTGGTTTCCCATTGTGGGGATTTCATTACAATGACTACAGAGAAAAAGAGCGTTCTTTAAACTTTATTCCAGTGCGTGCAGATTTAAGTGCTCTACACTGACTGAAAGTTCAGTACCGACATGTGAAGAAAATTCAAAATGTATTGTTCTGTGCTTTGGTTTAAATAGACATTTCCATGTTTTCTTTTTTTATAGCTTCTTCAACAGCTGAAGCGATTAATATGTGACCTCTGCAGATTATATAATCTTCCTCAGCACCCAGATGTTGAAATGTTAGATCAGCCATTACCAGCTGGACAGGTAAATTAAAAAGCTGTGGACACCTCCTTATGACAATGAAGGAGTTGTTTTTTCAGCTCCAAGAAACAAGATGGTGGGAATGATTAAACCTTGTGTAAGCCAGAACTGAGATATGAAGCACTGTTGCTTTATGGTGTCCTTGATCTGAATTTTGTTTGCAGAATCCATTTAATGATGGTGCGATACTATTACACAATTTACTTTGGAGTTTCTGTACCATTGAAAGGTGTGTATGTGATACCAGTGCTGCCAGTTTAATTCCCTCCTAAATACTGTTCAAGCCAATCACTGTGCATTCCTACTGCTTTCCAAATTTACTTTTTTCCAAAATGTAAATGTGATTAAACACTGTTTACTTTTTCTTGAGGAGTATATGTTTTACAGTGTGCACTTGGATGAACTACTATTGATATTTTCCTTCCTCCTCAATCCCTTGCAGAGACATGGGATATCAAGACCATATGCTACTTTGGGTAGGGAGTATCTGAGGTGCCTTGTTTACTGTTTGTGCACTTGACAAATTAAGAGTTGTGAAGGGCTGTGAAATGTTCTGGTTAACTAAAATGTTTTGTATTGTGCTGAAAATGGAACTGGTAACTGACAGTAACTGCTCTTTTTTTGTATTTTTAATAAGATTATGATATCTTCTTTTGCTTATACATGTTAAGATGAAACGTTTTATAAAAACTCCTGTAGCGTAACAGATGGTTTTCCTGTGGTGACAGTACTATAGTAATAACAAATAACTTGCTTAATTTTGGTCATGTGCCCAGCTGTAATCCTATAGGTCTTTTCTCTCAGCCACCCACATAGCAGTGCAACTACAAGGCAATAGGCCTGTAATATTAGGAAGTAGCTTTGTTGAAGAGTCTTGCTTATGCTCTAAAACTCAGAAACAAACTCATGGAGTGTTTCTTAGCCAGAAATGTCAGATAATTTGCAAGTTAAATGAGAGTGGCCTTAGTAAGTCAGACCAAGGATCCATCTAGTCCCCTGCATTGTGTACAGCAGTGGCATTCCTCCTTTGCCAAAGGAAGAGTAAGCAGAGGACAAGCATATCGGAATGCTCCTGAGTAGTTCTGCAGCTCAGACTTCCTGAGCTTGAAGTGGTATCTTGAAATGGAAAGCCATAAAAAATGAACTCAATGTATTGTTTTGGTATTTTATCAAATAATCTAATAACAATGGCTATCTGATGATAGTAGTTGTTGCATAGAAGTTCTAGGTAGTGAGACAAAAATCCGTTAAGTTTCAGAGGTCTAACGTTTGTTGGGTTTTTTCTTTTCAGAGATCTAGCGTGTGTATGAATTCTAGTCAGAGCCGTGATCTTTTTTCATGGTTAGGAGATCATGAGTTACAATGTGCTTGACTTGTTTATTGCATTTGTCCTTGTCTCAGAATAGGATATCCTTATCTGAATCTTAAGTTTCCACTTAGAGCTTAATGTGAAATTAATTGTGACATTCTGTTTATCTTTGCTTCATGCAAAAATCTCTTCACTGTTGTACTCCAGGAAAGCACCTTTGTGTATCTTTTACATTAAACTTCCGTCCTTTGCAGACCTTGATAAGTGTAACTTTCATATATATTGCTTTCTTTTTCATAGTAGACTTCCTGCTTTTGAAAGAAAGGAAAATAGGCATAATTTATGCAGAAACCTCATTGTTGTATTGCAGAATGGAACAACAGAAGAAGTTACATCAGAGGAGGAGGAAGAAGAAGATATGGGTGAAGTATGTGTAGATACAAGATTGTTGTCCTAATCTAGTAGAATTCTGGCATTTTGCACTGCAGTGGCTGGCTAATTATTTAGCTAAACTGTAAAATGTAATCTCCCTGGAGTTCAATGGAAAAGGTAATTAAAAATTTGGATGTTTACCTTAATGTCAGCTTTCACTTCGACTGCAAAACTAGTGAAATTTTCTTCTTAAACCTAGATCTCAGCTGTGAGGTACTTGGATACCAGAATTTGACATCTGTTTGTGCTTTAGTCAAACAATACATAACATTGTGTGCCAAATCTGTAAGTTTGCTTTGTTAACTCCTATTTCAAGCAGCATATGAACTGGCTCTGATACAGCTGAAAGTGCCTCCCAAATCGAAGCAGACTGGTGTTAGAGTAAACCAGTTTGCTGATTCGTTAAACAGGTGAGCTAGTTTTTAACTGTACTACATTGGAGGACATGGAAGGACATCTGAAACAGACATGCTAAACTTTAAGGGGGTTATGTCACTGTCTGACAAGACTGTGCTCCTTTTAATACGCTTTTTACTATGTGAGAACCACCCCTTTCAATTACTTCTACAACATGTTAGAATAGCTCCAAGATGCTTGCTTTTTAAACCACTAGAAATAGCCTTATTATAGGAGAACTGTTCTGACTACTTCAGATTAGATTTTTAATGAAGGTGTGTAGTAAGAACGAACAACTCGTTCTCTGAATAAAAGGTCTTCCTTTAGAAAAGATCTAAATGTTACCCATGTTCTGGAATTAATTTGAATCAGCCTCTCTTATACCATATTTAGCCTGATCCAGACTACATCTGTTGGAGCCAGAGTTTCTGTAAAGGTAGTATGTATGCTACCATATTCTGCTGCCACAAGGCTCTTGTTGCTTGCAGACTTGTAAGTAGCCTTTTGCACTCTGTTTGACTTACTTCAGACAAAAAAATTGTCATGTTTGTCGTTATTTATAAGCTGTCAGGTGGCATTGTGTGTGGCACTGATACCTTCAACTTGTAATCTTGTCCATTTTCTAAATTGAAAATAGCTTACGGTTCCTGGGGCTATATCATTATTTTGAGAAACATGAGCATTTTAAAGAATACTCCGTTTAAAATCTGTTATGGTTGGAGGAAACCGTGTTGTCAAGGGCACCAGATAGGTGTGTACTACATAAGACATCCTTGAAGTTGCATTTATGGCCAGGTTTTCCTGCCATGCAAACAGATGGTGCATAAAGAGTACCCACAGGTGTGGTGAAGCACTGCATATTGGAGCATATCTCATAGTTGTGTACTCATAGCTTGCTGGTATGGCTGCTGTAGTGCTTCCTTTTTCATCTCAAGGTATTTACATCCTTCCCCTCCACAAATAGCACTTGAATCACCTTTCAGGCAGTTATCTTAAGTTCAGAGTGCTCCTCTGCAACAGGATAACCCTGTCTCAGAATACAGAGTGGAAGATTTTTCAGTGTCTTAGTCTAAACTCAGAACTGAAATGTTGGCTTGTGTGATTGGAACACTTGACCACATAATTTTGTCTCGCATCCTAATTCCAAAATTGTTGCATCTAATCTTCAGCTGAAATGTTCACCTTGAATAAAGTACATGTAGCTTTCTAATATTTTACTTTCTTGAAGGGTTGCTATAGCCCTGCCAGATATTTTAATCGTTGTTTGCCAGAAGTGTAATATAGCTAGGATTCTAGTTAAAAAAAGAGCCTGCTTTTAGACACGTCTTGGAGACACCCTAACTGTGGTTACTTTTGAATTCTTAAGCCCTGTTCAAAATGCCTTAACTTCCTGTCTTCTACCTACTTTAATGGGCTAATTCACTATAGTCTTAACTTCTTGCAGAGGTTTTATTGTGCTTGTTTCTGTGACCAAAAACATGTTGTGAATTTGGGTCTCATTCATATTGTGAAGGCTCCCTACACTTGAGTGAATACTGTTGGCTGAGAGAGTAAAGTTACAGCAAAATAGAAATGGCATCCAACAATCACTAATACATAGTGCGGTGCAGTTAAGTTATTTACAGTGAATTTTCCTCTATCCTGTAGGACATTGAAGATCTGGATCACTATGATATGAAGGAGGAGGAACCAGCTGATGGGAAGAAATCTGAGGATGAAGGCATTGAAAAAGAGAACCTTGCAATCTTAGAAAAAATCAGAAAAAATCAAAGGCAAGATCACTTAAATGTGAGTTAATGATTTATGTTTTTTCTTTGCAATACTTCTGGCTTTAAAATAGAAATGGCTTTCAACAAATAAAGCCTACTCCTATGCACCTAGACATAAATTAACCTGTAGCTGACTTCCAGCATATAGACGACAAACGTCTCAACTTATGGGACCTAAATAGCTCTTTTTGGAGAAGTTTGAACAGGCCAGCTAAGATTCCAAGGTCATTTAGTAAATGGACTCATCTTTCATCAAAATCTTTGGCACAGGAAGTTAGTTGTCAGTCCACATCCCACAGAGGCACAAAAACTACTTCAAAGCACTCTCATTCAGCCTGGGAGAATGCTATCATAATTTATTTTGTCCAGTTGGGTTGGGGTGTTCTTGGCATTTTGGATGAAGCAGCATATTTTAGCTTTTCACTAGAGTCAACTCTTACATATAAATCCAGGTTTCCCACTTGTTAATGATATTTAACTGCTAATCTGATTTCTAGAGATATCCATTTGGTTGTCCCTCTGTCTCCTGCTTGATGCCTTTGTTATGAACAGTAGTCCTCCTTGCAGAATTAGCAGAAAACATGTAGGTTGTAAGCATGACTTTTGTTGCTGAGGCCTTATTAAAATAACAAAGCCATATATAAACCTGACTGCATTAAAAGTTATGGGTGACTTAACATACTTAGTAAACCCAGGAATCTGTGCTTTAAATCTATTTTATGCATGAGTTTGTTTTTCAGTAGTATCTACGCCACGTGTAAATCACTGAAGGGTGAGGTGTTTTTTGCCAGACGTAAAGCAAGGGGCCTTCAGCAGCTCTGCAGTTTTATTATCACAGTTTTCCGAGTGATCCTGCCAGTGGGCAGTTGTAAAAAAAAACCTGTTTGTTCTCCAGGGGCTTAAAAATGTTTTGTGAAAAGTGCCAAGTTCCAGAGAAGCTTCTACTTCTCAAAGGTGCATGTAGGAAGTAATGATGATGTCATACAACCTTAATTTTATTTAGCCTGGCTTCCAAAGAAATCAAAACTTTTGTTTGACAGAGGCTTAAAATGTATAATGCATGAAATTCAGTGCTTCTGTTCATGACCAATTTCACCCAAAGGTAAGGGTTCTAAAATTTTCATAAGTCACCTGTACAGTAAGAAGGTGCTTGAGCCAGTGCCTGCTACTGTGTGAGCTCCAAAGTTTTTTATATGCTGTTTGGCAAGTCAGCAGACATGTAGGTCATGTCTAGGCACAAGATGTGCTATTTCTCATTAAACTAATAGTTGAGGATGTGAGCAATAGTTAGGTACAGGGGAGGGACCTGTAAGTATTTAGGGAAGGAATAAGATTTAGTATTGGTATGTAGGGAGGACCTGGATTTTTGCCCATGGAACCAGCTTTGTTCCAGTTCTTATACTTTATGATTTTTCCAGTAAATATTTTCTAAATAGCCTAAATGGCACTTAAAATTTGTATTAGATTTAAGAGAATTGCTGTTGTGAACCTCTTTGGATTTGTAGGAAGAACTATATACCTCCAAAGTGCTTGGTGCTAGCCAAGCCAATCCAATCCACTTTTAATATTGGATGCACTCCTGATAGATCTAGTTACCATAAGATGTTAGGGAAAAGGCTCATTTAGCAGAATCTTGACTATTTCTTGTCATGAATTACTGGCCCTAAATAACTTTAGTTTAGAAAAAAATTCTTCCTCTTCATTACTGACACTTTAACATGGAAAAGGGTTTCGGTTTGTAGTCATCTGCTTTGCAAAGGAAATAAAACAGAAATGCTTCTATCAGGGTTCTTCAACTAAAAATCTTCTGCACCTGTCCCACTGCTGTTCTAATATGACTTGAGTGCAAACCTGTCAAAAATACCTTAGACTTAACGTTTTGCTGAAATAGGCAGCGTGAGATAGCTGGCTAGAGGTGGTTGCACTTTGATTTGTGTATGAATTCAATAGTTACCTATCAGGTTGTCTGAAGGAAAGTGTACAGTAATGATCACCCCTTCAAAAAAAAAAAAAAAAAACAACAAAAAAACCAAAACAAAACCAACCAACCTAAAAAAAACCCAAGCCTGATCAGCATTTCACTCTTTAAAAGCAGGTAAACATAAGGTGCCAAACTGCTTTTGCTGTATAGTCAAGTCTGTTTTAAGACTTGACTAACCATAAGCACAATGATCACTTACTGGTTTTGTTTAAACTGAAATGTTTGTTCAGAGTTTGAGAAGATGCCTGTTAAGATTCTGTATATTTCTGCATTTATAACTCAGACCTAATGGTAAAGAGTCTCTAATTGTTAAAGAAAATAAATGCTCTTGCAGCCTGAAAGGCATGGTCTGCTTTACTATCATCTAAAAATTTGGTAGAACTGAAAAAAGGTTTTTGTAGTGTCAACATTCTTCCTTGGTGTGGAAAGCCTCTTAAAACTGCAGATTTGCTTTTGCTAATCTGCTCTTTCCCATTTAGCAAATATTGCCTTTCCTTTTGCTTTTTCCCTCCACATCTAGTGGAGCTGAAATGAGTGCTGCTGGTTTTTTTTGTTTGACAACAGCAGATTCAACTTACGTAGTAGCTGTTTCTCATGCCAAGACACTCTTGTTGATGCTGGTGCACAAACAAGGTCAGCTGAGTCCAGGGAACAGGGTATTCAGCTGCTGCTGAGGAACCATGGTATTTTTGTGGGTCACCAGAAATAGCTGTGCTGCTTAAATAATTTCTCAAAGGAGTTGTGAGGGTTTACTCTTAAGTGCTTGAGAGCTGAAAACTATAGCCGCACTACTGACCTAGGAAGGAGCTAACCTAGTAGCACTTAAATGCCCTTTTACGCTGCCAGAACATGGGACTTCTATTAGAACATGTTAAACATGCTCTAAGATAGCAGAAGTTTGCTCAGTATCCTAACATAAGGTAAAATTTAAATCTGCACAGCCCTTCACAGGGGGGTTTCTTAAAGGACAGTACGAGTTTCACAAATTTAAATGTAGTGGCTAAACAAAGTCTGGTTTTCACACAAACTACACAGCTGTTTTGGTATACTTTGTTTCCTCAGCAAAGTAAAACAAAGCCATGCTGTTTACATGCTTGCTGTTGGAAGAGGGAACATGAAGCCTAATGTAAGGCTTTGACTAGTGCCCAATGCAACCGGAAGACTTTTCAGTTTCTTTACATGTTCTTTGGCCAAAATCTGTGTGTCATCCTCTCTCCCCTTGGCTGAAACCTTGGCAGGTTGAAGTTACGGATCATGCTAAAGGTTTTTCCAGAGGAAAGGAGTGCATGCAGTCCCATTCTTGCATATTCTTAACAGGTTAAAGACATTTCTTAACAGGTTGAAGACATTTTTCTGCTGCTCAAGGCTGTTGTCATAGGAGTTTTAAGGGTCTGTGTGTTTTATACAAGTTAAGAATATCTATCCACTAATTTTGTAAAGGAGTTCTCTTCCTTGGCAGTATCCCTAATCCTACTCTTCTTGCCAGCATCAAGAAATAAATTTGGCTTGCAGTACAGTATGTAACTTGGAGCAAGAATTAATCCTCCTCTTAGCATTGTAATAACTTTAAAGAACCACTTGCTTACTGGGAATAAAACAAGGTCTTTGAACTGGAATCATTAACTTCAAATATTAAACAACTTGCTGCTGCTTGCTTTGCAGAGGTCTCTCCCCACATAGTCATTTTAGAGATTAATGCTTTTCTTATTTAGATAATGCTATTAGCTTTTTGCATTTCCTACTGAGGAGTTTATGCATTTCCCTTTTGAAGTCTCAAATATCTCCACTTTCATCTTCAGATTTTATGAAGTCTAAGGTGTCATTTCCATTTTCAGTCTAATCCTTGAAGTAAGTATGAATCTACTTCAACTTCCAGGAAGGAATGTACTTCTGCACAAATACTGAGAAAGTTCAGTGACAATAGAGCAAACTTGTATTCTTTAGTTCTTTTGGGGTCACTTGAGATTTTATTATCTTGGAGGAGTTTCCATTTTTTGGTGTTATGTTTTAGCAGGTAGTTTTTGGTCTTGTGGCTGAATTATCTGAAATGTATTGTGAGGTGATTTACTGTACTGTATTGATGTGTGACAGTATTTTTCTGATCAGACGGAAAATAGACAATCTGGTCTTTGCATTTAAAACTGCAGTGAACTGCACCTGCTACTTCAGATAACTGATTTAAGGAGCAGACTTTGGCTGTGTTTTGAGTAGTGGAAGGGGAAAAGAAAATGTCCAAAGGAGAAAAGCTGAGGCTGCAAAACCTCATCTCTGGCGAATTAGTGCAGCAGACAGCTAGGGCAGTGGCGTGTGCTGTGCTGATTTCTGCACAGTTAGGTGTGCCCTACTGACTTGTGAATGCAGAAGCTCAGTTCTGAAGTCCTAGTTTTCTTAGAAGTTGCTTAACTGTTTGATAAAGTATTTTACTCAAATTTATACGTTCACACTAAAATACTAATTAAGGATAGAAACACTTCTGAAAAATATAATGCCTATACTGACTTGGACCAAAGTTTCACATTTTTGATAATGGTAGACGCATGTCCTTAGGGGGAAGATTTTGAGAACAGGACAAGCTTGTAGCGATGCATCTTATGAATATTTTTTGTGTCCAACAGTTTTGGCTCTGGGAATTCCTGCACCAGGTGTTTCTGTTATTTGCAACTTCAGCAATTAGCATGTTGTCCACATAGATGTTTACCTCCTGTAGCAGGGATTTCTCCAGCTTGCCTGCTTATTGTTCTGGAGAACCACAAGTATGCTTGTACAGGAGAGGATAATCAAGTGAGACTTCGTGCCTATTTGATTACTTAATAGGGAAAAAAAAAAATCACTTGCGGCTTGTCTAGCAGCTCTCTTAACTTCTTCAGTTTACAAATCAAATGGCTGTGCCTTTCTGCTCTTGGCATCAAGCCTACATGATGGATACCTGTCAGATCCCATGATTGACTAGTTATTTCTAAGGCAGTTGCAACTATAACTCTTGATCTCACAACTGGAGAAATGGGAGCTTTATCTCTCTTAGAGTGGTAAGTCCCACTTTCCAGAAGGACACAGTTATTTATATCTGACTCACTCTTTGAAATTATAACTTGCATATAGCGAGGTATTGAAAGTTAAAGTTTTTTTAATTTTACTACCATTACAGTCAAAACTGAACTCACTGCTCTACTGTATTGCGCAGTGGTGTGATGCAAGTAGTACTCTTCTAAACTGCACTTTAACAGTAGTTATAAAAACCGAAAGTGACACTGGAATGAAGACTTTGTGTTTCAAAGCAGCGGTGTTTGGCATTAAGGTTACCATCAGGTATAGCAGTTAATTTCTGCAGGCTTCCTCTTCAACTTCCTCCAGGGATAGTTCAGAGTATGTAAAGTAAGCTCCTGTGCTAAACTACTTAGGTTAAGCTTGCTAGCCTCTTTCTCGTGATCATAGATTACTGGTTTGCAGTCTATAGATTCTTTAGAGTAGCAAGTCTAATTATATTTAATATTGCTATATAAGGAGTGGGCAGCCCAACTAGAAACACCTAGGAAAAAAGGGTGAAAAACACTGTTACAGACAAAGTCTACTGAGGCTAGCTTACACACTCTAATGTGGTTTGTTTTGTGTTTTTTTTTAATACCCCTTCAGTTTATCAGCAGTTATAATGGCACTCAGAAGTATGTGGGTGTGTTAAGCTTTGGTTTTTAAATTACTACAGTACAGAAGATACTTAAATTTTCATATACCAAGCTGAGCTGCCAACATTACATACAGAAGTTCAGTAGCTTAATTTGATGGAAATAAAGATGCAATAAGGAAACTAATTTTCCACAGGATGTCTTTGAGAATCTAAGTTGTTTTTAAATTGCCTGTATTTAGAGGTTAATATTCTGTGAAAAATGTAAGAAAATTACTATTTTCAGTAAGAAATACAGCAGATGAGGCCAGGATATTGCACAGCTCTGCACAGAAGAAGACCAAAATCTTGACACGTCTCTATGAAGTTTCTTTCTTCTGGACTCAACACATTAGTGAGTCTCAACCTTAACACCCTTGGTACAGGTCTGAAGAAGCACAGCAATTTTACAGAGAATGGTGGTTTATACTGCATTGTGTTAACTTGTTAAGTGTAATGCTTCCTTTTTCAGCTAATCTGCAAATAGTGGGTATAAATAGTAGTAATTTGCAAATAACATATAACCAACCAGTTTTTTGCCATAAAACTGCATTTGCCTGCTGTTAAAGGAAGAGAAATCTCTTCTTTGTCTGGTACTGCTCTAGAGACAGGGGCTTCAGTAAACTGAGAAATTACTTGTCTGGAGCCCTGTCTTTATGTAGCTTTTATTTAATCAGGTGAAAGGAGTTGCCTTTTATTTGGATGTTTAATTACGAAGTTCATTCTTCATACCAGTCTGTTAAGAAGAACTAGTGGAATTTCAGTAATCTGCATAATTAAATGCAGTGGAGTATGAAAATGAATAGCTTAAAAGAATAGTCTACAGATTATAGTGTGAAACTAAGCATGTTATATGATGCTACTGAACAGAGAAGACAAAGGAGTATGTGGAGGCTATCTAGTAACTATTACTGATTGCATCAAGTACTATTACTGATATTTAATCCTTATTAATAAATAATTTGATCCTACAGTTAAGACCTTGTAGAATACGTATTATCACTGTTGACTTGAGGCAAACAGGGATGACATTTCTGGTATTAGACAATGGTCATAACTGCTTCAGATTCCTCCAGAAATACTTCTCTGACACTTCTGTCCAAATAGGATCTGTTTATAGATGTTCATAGTATCTGAAAGGAAACTGAAGAAACAAATCTCTTTAAGTTTTTAGATGGAATAGAAAAAACAGACCCATAAACTAATCATCCAGTACTTTATATAGAGAGACTGAACTTAACTTTATTCTAGGTGGGGGCTTTTTTTGTGTTTGGTGGTGGGTTCCCCCTGCCTTGCCCCCCGAATCATGCTTCCAAGCCACATGTATTAGCCTGTATTTCAGTGGGAGTGACTGAAGTCCAAGCAGCAGCAAACTGCATGGGTCTCATGAAATAATCTACCTATGGGAAACTGACTGCCGGTGGAAACCAAAGTTTCACAGGATTGGGGTTTGGGGTGATAGGTACCTTACCACATTTGGAGTCCTCATTCCTTTTCCATATTTTAAATCTTGTAATGCTAATTTTTATCTCTGTCTTCCAACAATCTTGAATGTAAAATGGTATTTCAGGTGGAATATAGAAGCAGGGTAACCATGTAACATCTAAGGTTTAATATCAAAATCTTTCCTG